>NW_016813010.1:4745-20291 GCF_001698545.2 Rhinopithecus bieti | reverse complement strand
AGAGACAGGCAGGCTTCCTTGAGCTGCTGTGAGCTCCACCCAGTTCGAGCTTCCCAGCGGCTTTGTTTACCTACTTAAGCCTCAGCAATGGCGGGCGCCCCTCCCCCAGCCTCGCTGCTGCCTTGTGGTTAGATCGCAGCAGACTGCTGTGTTAGCAATGAGGGAGGCTCCGTGGGCATGGGAGCCTCCCGTCCAGGTGAGGGATATATTCTTCTGGTGTTCCCGTTTGCTTAAAGTGCGGTATTGGCGTGGGAGTTACCCGATTTTCCAGGTGTTGTGTGTCTCAGTTCCCCTGGCTAGGAAAAGAGATTCCCTTCCCCTTGCGCTTCCCAGGTGAGGCGATGCCTTGCCCTGCTTCAGCTCTCACTGGTCAGGCTGCACCAGCTGACCAGCACCAATTGTCCGGCACTCCCTAGTGAGATGACCCCAGTACGTCAGTTGAAAATGCAGAAATCACCGGTCTTCTGTGTCGCTCGCGCTGGGAGTTGGAGACTGGAGCTGTTCCTATTCGGCCATCTTTAATGTTTCATCTCCATGGAAATTTATACATCTCTATATAAATTAGTCAGAGTCCAGTTGTGAGACAGAAATTACATCAATTATTTTAATAAAGTATTTTGTATATAAAGAATTGTTAACTAGCCATAAAGTTAACCAGATAATTGAAAAGTCCAAAAAAAGAACATGAAGGTATGAAGATGGCAACAATTTGAGGAGCTACAACCTGCAGGCCTGGAGGAATGAAGTACAAGGAAAAAGGATATGCTTTTTAAAACTTGGAAGCTTCGAGTAGGAACTTCTTAGAACTGGCTTCAGATACCTGAGAGGAGTGGTTAGCTGCCTGGCATTTGAGTCTCTGGCTAGGAGGATGGTTCCTGTGGTCCTGAAAACTAGAACTCCAGAGGGTTCACTGTCTAGTGGCTGCTGGTGTCTCTAAGGGGATGTAGTAATGCTAATTTTGCAAGTGCAAAAAATAAAATAAGCCCTGCAGATTCAGCTGCTGCTATGGGAAGAAGCTGCTGTATCATGGTGAACGAGTGTGTTTCTGGGGTCCTCCCATAGGAAGAAAGCAGAGGGGGAGCCAACCAGGAGCCTACCTGAGCGTTAGGTGCCATCAACACCTCCAACTTTTCATTCTCTCTCTGTTGGCAGCCTCTAATGTACCTCCACCCAGCAAAGCAGACATCTGATTTGCTAGCTCCCAGAATCAGAAAGCAGAATGTAAAAGGGAGATGTTGTGCTGAGAGACAATAGTTTAATGATTAATGCATAAATATGACTGGATTCAGTCTTGGAGCAGAACTGGATATGATTGTTAAAGTTAAGGTGTCTAACTGAATGGCACTTCTATTTTAATGAGGGATACAGGTATTTAAAAAGCAAACAAAGATAATATCAGACACAAACTCTATGAAGTAAGGAAAATCAAAACAGTATAAAAAGTAATCATAAGATGCTAAGTAGATTAATGCAGAGAAAGTCCTCTTCAAAGAGCAAAGTTTGGTGTAAATGAGGAGAAAAAGACAATCTTGCAAAGAGAATTGCAGGCAGATAAACAAAAAATGTAAAGGCTGAGACTCGGAGGTGGAAATTGTCAGGCATTTTAAAGTTCTATGTAGAGAAGCCCAACATGACTGTTGCAGACTCAACAAGGCAGGGGGTACTTGGGAGCTGAGCATGGACAGGTGAGCAAGAAACAGTCTCTGGAGGGGGCCATGTAGGCCTTTGAAGGGCGAGGTAATGAGTTTTGCTTTTGATGGAAAGGGAGGGGTGGATCATGAAAGGTTTTAAGCAAGGGAGTGATATGATCAGATTTACATTTTCAGATTTAAAATCAGCCAGCTCATAAGCACTTATTCTGTGCTTTCTATGTTCATATATGATATAGTATGTTCACATACAATGTGTGGCATGGCAGGCACATGTGTCTGGGTTTATATAACACCATTGAGTCAGAACCCATATTTCATGGAGTTGAACCAGAAGTGGCATGTGCTGTTAAGGAAAGGTCTATTTTCAAGGATCACTCCAAGAAGGAAGTGGGTCTTGTTTCTAAAGTGTGCTCTTTCTCAGGGTGCAAAATTATCCTGGATCTGATGATAATATAAATGCTGTTGCAGATAATTTCTTATTCTGAAAAATTAGAATTATAGCATTACATGATCAAACTTGAATGTCATATTAAATGGTAGCAAAGCTTTTCCTGAAAGGCAGTCATAAAGCACATTTCAAGCAATTGCTGATGTAAAATCTAAGCCTGGTAATGAGAGACTCCAAAGCAAAGAGTTGACATCATAGCATGGTGTCTCTAAAGGGCAAAAGAATAAAATGGCACTATAAGAAAAGGATTCTGAAAATAGTCGCTATTCTTTTATAGCAACGTGGGTTAAATGTCACCAGCAACCTTTCCTCCAGTGTACAACACAAGACAGACAGGTGAATATAGGAATCATCCCTATAATCTCTTTAATTAATTTTATTCCTTCATTCTTTATTTATTTTAAATAAATAAACAATATTTTTAGGCCTCTTCTATATGATAGGATTGTTTTGGATACTGGGAATACAGAGATGAAAAAGATAGTAAAAATACCTGTATTGATGACGTATATAGTTTTGCATGTGTTACTTACAGCAAACTAAATTGAGTTCTCATAACAGATTGTGAGATGTCATTTTCAATAAAGCCTTTCATGTGTGTACATATGTGTACACATATATACTTACTATGTATGTATTTATATGTATATACGAATATGTATATATATTTGCTAAATTGTCAGGGAAAACTTCATGCTAGTAGCATAAGAGTTAAGCTTTAAAGGAAGTGTTAAGATTTGGATAAGGAATGGAAGAAAATATCTCAAGTTAAGGGGAAGGATAAGCAGAGAGTGGGAGAGATGAGGCTCAGAGATGGAGCTGCATCTAGTGTTTATAAGCAAAGTGAAGCTCTTAAAAATTAATATGAGAACTTTTAATTGTTATTCAAAATATACTTGAGAAGAAATACAAAGGCTGTACAGATTTAAACATAACATTTGATAGCAATGAGCTTGACCATCATAAATAAACCATAAATGAGATAAAATTCAGTAGTTTCCAAAGCCTGTTTTACAACTTATTAACTTAGGAAGGAATTAAGGAAAAAAAGTAAAAAGAAAGAACCACTGTGCTCATTGGCTCTCTAGTCTTCTTAGGTGTTAGTCATGTTTCATGTTCACGAGTCCTATCCTCTCCCGCTTCCCCATGAACCCTAAATACTTCCTTGCTTATTATCCAAGCAGTGCAGCTCTATACACACATTATAGATCTTATTTTTATCTGTAAAAGCTATTAATATGCTCTAGAAAGGTATATATACTCCAAGTATGCACTCATAGCCATTTAAGAACAGGAAGATGTTTTAAGAATAGAGAACTCACTATTTTACCAGTCTATACAGGTGAAAGAGAAGTAGCAGAGAAACTGGTGGTTCCCTAGATGTGGATTATTTCATTACATTACCTTTGTAATTGTTATTATCTACAATTCTAGTTACAAATTCTTTTACATTGAAAATCTGAAAAATTATTGGATTACATACATTTGCTTATCTAATATTTCAATACTAAGGGCTTCCACATGTCACATACATTGAATGAGCACAGAAAGTGGGGACTAATTACATGTTGCATAGATAGAAAAATAGAAATTAGGCAACATTAATATCCAATGTTGGTCTGATTTAGCCTATGGAAAGGATTCACTTTTCTCTTTTTAACTCATATACAAAAAACAGTCAACATGGAAGTAAAACCTTCTTCATAATGTAATCTGAACTAAACAAAGGAGGGGATTATTAAATCAATGTCACGTGAATCTTAGCCAGTATCAAATGTGACTAATGATTTTAAAATTTAATTAATAGGCTGGGTGCAGTGTCTCATGGCTGTAATCCTAGCACTTTGGGAGGCTGAAGTGGGAAGATCACTTGAGCTCAAGAGTTCAAGTCCAGCCTGGGCAATGTAGTAAGACCTCATCTTTATAAAGAAAAAAAATTTAGAAGAATTAATTGATAAAGAAGTACAAGCAAAATGAGGAGAGATCTGGGACAACCACTGTGGGTATTCAAGGGTCTTTCTATCTACATTGGAAGGCACTGTCTGTCTCAGAATGATATCTGAGGTCCCTATACACATAACATACACACACACACACACACACACACACACACACACACACACACACACATAATATATGATGTCTATAATAGATGCTGGATACCTTACACAGTAGGAAATATTTAAGTTATGATACATCTTCATCTTATTTTTGTGTATATCTTAATATTATATATTATACAGCTTGTATGACATTTAGGGAGACATAATTACCTAGATTTAGGCTGATTGTTGCTCTTGTTGTTTTTTCCATAAGCAGCCCTCAACCAGGAGCATCCTACTCAAAGCATTTAATAGTTAAGAAATTTTTTTTCTAGTAGATGCTGTTTGTTAGTCTATTTGCCCATGGGTCCAGGTCACTTTCCTTCTTTTTTCTTTTAGCCTGTGAACTCTCCCTTTACCCCCATAATTGGGGATAAAATGGAACATAGGTCAGCTGCCCAAACTTCTTCCTCTCCATATTTAGGTAACAATGCTTTATAAAGGAAAGAAGGGAGAACAATCTATACATACTTTAGAAATAACCATTTATCATCTTATTAAAAAATAAAGGGGAGAATTAACCTTTAAATTGTTAGCACAAGTGTCTGCTAAGTAAGTTCCTTTGGCATCAGGCAAATTTTGCTCTTCAAATTACAGCCAGTGTTGCTATGAAAGCATTAAATGTATTTATTGGAAAACAATCTTTACTTTTAAAAACCCGACAAAAAAACAGGTTCTCAAAGAGAAAAGCTATGACCTTTAATGGGGAGGCAACCATTTTGCCAACATTTTTCTCAAATGCAAAGAAAACGCTGCCATATTACAACAAGCTTTTTAAAATTAAGAGTAGTATCTTTTAATTTTAATTAAAAGGTGAAGATAAAATCATGCTAGTCCTACTTTAATGATGTCAAATTATAGTGTCATTCATTATCGATAAAATAATTTTTGCCCAAGATTTTAGCTTACATTTTCAAAATTTCAAATCCTGAAGAAAATCTGAGAAACTCCTGGGATTTTTTTTTTTATATTTTAAATATTTGAGTCATCTGAAATACAATAATTAATATTTGAACATTTAGAGTAAAAAGAGCTCAGAAAATCCATTTGCAAAGACATCTATGTTCAAAACAATTATAAGATTATTATCCCCCTTTTACATCTTAGTTAACTGAAGCCAAGAGAAACTAACAGATATATCTGCCAACATAATACTACCTATTAGAGGGAGGATGTGCTGAGTTTAGTTTTCTCTTTTCTAGTCCTACAAGAAAAAACAAATTTGCCTTATTATGAAACAGGGACTGTGCTAAGTACATTTCATAACCTTAAGCCTCCAATATTATTACTTTTATTTATAGATTAAAAGTCCCTGAACTTCAGATAAATTAAATAAAAGATCCATGATGACATAAGTATTAAAGTACAATTGCTCTTCAACTTAAAGATGGAGTTATTTCCTGATAAACTCATCATAAGTTGAAAGTATCATAAGTCAAAAATGCACTTAGTACACTTAGTCTACAGAACATCATAGCTCACCCTACCCTACCTTAAACATTCTCAGAACATTTACATTAGCCCACAATTGGGCAAAATCGTCTAACAAAAAGCCTAGTTTATAATAGCATTGAATAGCTCATGCAATTTATTAAACACTACTTAAAGTGAAAGACAGAAGTTTTTATGAGTACTCGAAGTACAAATTCTACTGAATGCGATTCATTTTGCACCATTGTAAAGTCAGAAAATTGTTAAATCAAACCATCATTAAGTCAAGGACTGTGTGTATATAGCTTATATCCACTTAGACTCAGATTTGACACCAAAGTAATACTTCTTTCATCCTAGCTAACACATTTTTTGTCCCCCTGTATATTCATCAGCCAAACTAAAGCCCAGCCCAATGAAGTTCTTTCTTTATTTTTTATTTTTTTATTTTTTTGAAATAAAAATATTTCAAAATATTTCAATCTGTCTACCAGGCTAGAGTGCAATGACACAATCTCAGCTCAAAGCAACCTCTGCCCCCAGGTTCAAGTGATTCTCCTTCCTCAGCTTCCCAAGTAGCTGGGATTACAGACACCTGCTACCAGACCCAGTTAATTTTTTGTATTTTTAGTAGAGATGGGGTTTCACCATGTTGGCCAGGCTGGTCTTGAACTCTGACCTCAAGTGACCCACCCACCTTAGCCTCCCAAAGTTCTAGCGTTGCAGATGTGAGCCAACACACCTGGCCAAAACCAATGAAGTTCTAATACAATGTTGTCCGATAGAAGTATGATGCAAGCCACAAGTACTAGCTATATGCAATGTTAAAATTTCTAGTAGTTATTTTTAAAAAGTAAACAAAAACAGTTGAATCAAATTTTAAAATCATATCTTGCTGAAACAAATGTATTCATATTATCATTTCACATGTAATCAACATAAAATTATTAATGAGATATATTACACTCTTTTTTGGCATGTAATCTGTATAAAATGTGTGTTTTGCACTTACGAAACATCTCAATTCAGATCAGCCACATTTCAAGCATGGCATGGTCACCTAAGATTAGTGGTTATTGTTTTGGACAGAACAATTCTAATACCTGCTGGGACTTTTACTTTCAATTTGTAACTATGATTTTTTTCTTTCTTTATTATGTAGGGTGTTAGTGTTCGTATATATATATATTTGATGAAACTCACTGATCAGGGGCCAGAGGGTCTGAGTCATCAGGTTTTGTTCCAACCTCACCATGCATTTCTGCTAAAACAGCTACAGCTTAACATGCCACCAGCCTTAGTTCTATTCCTTGTCCTCTCCTGAGTAGATGCCAAAAACAAGGTATGATGCCAAAGTGAATGCCAAAGATCCAATACAGATACTCTGCAAACTGTAGGTATTTTATGTAGATGAGATAAACAGAAATCACATGAGTCTTCATAAATAATTCAGAATTTCTCTTCATGATATATACAGTTCTAACTTGCCTGATATAGGTATTTATATGTCATTTTATGATGAAATGGCCACCTATTTTCTTTGATTTTTCATGTATGTACATGTATTTTACATCTGCCCTCTATTTTTAAATCTTTTTCTTATACTGTCCTACTCAACTTGCTTCTCTAATGTGTACAGTCTCATTTTGAGCCGTGATTATATACTTTATATCTTGCTTATTAAATAAATGAAACTTGTGTCCGAATATTCATGGGACTATGCCACTGGAAAGTATTTGCTTAGATCAATTTTAATAATTTTCTCTCTTGGCTGAGAGGCCTTCTGAACAAAGCAAGACTGTAAAATAAAATATCTCACAATTTCCCAAATGAAAACAAACCCCAATTCCTGCTCTAGCCTCAAATTTTAAATATTTTGTTTCCCCACATACACCATGCTGTTCTCCATCTGTACGTTGCAGAGATGATAACGACAAAAGTTGACCTCTGAATATTTCTTTTTCTTTAATGAGGAGCATGTGTGACTACCAGTGTTTGTGGCCACACAAGATTATTGGAGAAAAAGACAAATGATATTTCCAGCAATGGAACAAAGTCTACATGAAATAGATGTGTAGATCCACATTTATCCATAATGCTATTGCCATATCTGGAGGTTGTGTCCTGAAGATACATATATTGTCCATAAAATGCAACAGTCAGGATTTAAAAAACTCTTCCACTCCCTTTTAAAGTCTGCTACTCAGAGGTACCCAGTATCCTCAAACAGTAAAAGGCATATACCTTCTCACACCAGTCACTTATTCCATTTCCTGCTGGACAGCGCTAAAATCCTTTCCTTGGCTTTACAACTCCATTCATCAATTAAACATCCTACTCTATACCCTACGGATCAAAGACAAGTTAGCTAACATTATTATCTGAACAAAATCTTCTAATAACTTCTCATCTCACATAAAACACCATCCAAAGACCTTACTATGGACTAAAAACCCTAATAGTTGCTGACTTCTAAGTACCTCCTAACTTGTTTCTTTCTGGTTTTATCTCCACTTTTGTTTTTAACCATGCATTGTTCCTTTTGCTTCTTGCTCAAGCAACCATGTTCAATCCTCAATGGCTTTGCACTGTGTTTTCCTACCTGTAATACTCTTCTGCCAGTCATTGGAACGTTTACCCCTTCAATTTTAAGTCTCTTCTCAAATACTCTATGCAGATAATATCCTTCTCTGTTCTTCATATATAAAATGGAACCTTCTATCTCTCCCCGATTTTTTTCTATTTTTTTCTTCAGAGGAAAAATTATCAGATGTATTATATACCATATATGCATTTGTTTATATTTTCTATCTAATCTTTTCAAAAGTTCACTTGTAGAATGAAGACAGCATGCATAGTAATTTCTTAAATGCAAGTACTTCTTAATAATGTTTGACTCTTTTTTCAGTGATAAAGATAAAAGCTATTACCATGTATTGAGTGCCTATTGTGTAAAAGATATTTATTTTACATCATCTATTGGATCTTAAAATAACATATCCTTCAACAACCCTGTGAGGTAGATATCATAATCTCTGTTTTACAGATGAGAGCACTGAGGCTAGATCCAAATCTTTGTCTTCTCTATTCCTCTGTAATATAACCCCATATGAAGCTCTTTTAGCCTCATTCATCAGTTAAAAAGATCCAGAAGACCTTTCATAGGTATTGCTGAGTAGTGAAGATTTCAGGCACCATGGTAGGCATGCAAAAGTGTTTTGGAACTGTTTTGTCTTTACACAGCAAATAGCGTCATGTAGATGTCTCGTTGCTTAGTCTGGCCACCTGTAATAGCACTTCCTGATAATAAGTTAAGTTTTTCTTACATTGCTCCCTCTTGATTTAAAGAAGGTATGTTTTAAATTGATATCCTTCCATCCCTGCCTCTGAGTGTTTATTCCAAAATTAGTTTACATTTGCCTTATTGTAGTTGTCATTCCCACTGCATGGTTTTGAATGACTTTGATCTTTCAGGCTGATACCTGGATTAATCCTGCCACTTGGATTAGCCATGTCAAAGCATGTTCTTGACTCATCTATAATATTATTTTTTCTCATCCTAAAAACATGGCCCCTTGACAGCAGGCCTCATCTACAAGTATATTTAAAAACGGTTAGGACATCAAATGTTTATTCCTTTCAAAAAATTTAATATGTTCTCCTGGGGCCTGATTACAGAATATTTTAATGCTTATAAATTTCTTCAGTGGCACAATAGTAGTTTGTTTCCTAGGAAACAAATGCACTTGTACTGCACTGCACACATCCTTAATCACTATATTCTATAATTTCTTTGTGAATGGATAACTTCTAAAGATTGTTTGTTTTTATAAGAGTTACCAGCTACAATATCACTGCAGGTAAATTTCCAAATATGTTATCACTGAAAGATTATTTCAATTTACCCTAAAATGTTTGTTAGAGGGCGGCTTTATGAAGTAATCTAAAGATGAAAATGTGTATTATTTTATGACTGAGTTACATGCATAAATATGAAGTGAATTTGAGCTATGTATGTATTGCCTCTGTTGTCAGTCCTAGTATCACTCTCTTTTTCACAGAAAATATATAGGCTAGTTATTCCCCATTCAGGAAAGTAGATTGATTTTAGACGTCTTTCTTTCTTAACCAAATATTAACTGAAATCTAATAGGAGCCCACAGAAGGGACAATGCATTTTTAAAGTGACATTTTAGCATTCAAGTCATTCATATTCTTCAATGCGAATATAATTTTTATCTAAATGATTTCAGAGGAAAATGGATTCATTTGACTACAGTGCTTCTAAGACCAGTGGGAAGCTCATCATCTTAATATTGAATCTGTAAATCCTTTCCACTAGGGATGATTAACAGCTTTGTCAAGTGTTTATTTTACTTTAAGTAGAATATGTAATTTCCTGGTATAACGCAGACAGATTTCAGTTGATTCCTCCCATCACATGTCACGCTTATCCTATGGGCTCACATGATCTAGCTTACTTCTATTAGACTTCTAATTTGCATGGTAAAATGATCACCTGACAAGTTTTTATAGTTTAATGAGCATACATCAGTCTGTTAAAATGATTCATTTATACTTGATCTTTTTAAAAAAAGTTTTCAGCAGTCCTGATAAGAAGCAATAACAGTGAATTACTTCCAGATGGCACTTTTGCTGTACTACACGTGTGGTCTGAGCTATCCCGGGATAACACTTCTATTGGTGCAGTTTGACCTAGTCATATTAGTTTTTTTTTTTTTTTTTTTTTTTTTTTGGTTAAAGCATTGGTGAACTCTACTTAGGACAGTTCAGCCATAGGTACATAATTAGGTAGCTGAGCAGGGTCACTTACATAGTCAGTTTACACACAAATTTCCCTATTAACCAGCACACAAAGTAAAAGTGGGACATAGGTCCATTATCAAACTGTGGTTTAGGTGACTCCCTTGGTGTGTCAAATCACTTATGGATCCATAATCAGATGGAGTTGGCAATAAGAAGTTATTGCAAAACCTCTAGTGGCCTTTCTGTTTTCCTAAGAAACCGTGAAATTAGCCACATCTCTTGTCTTTTAAAAAAGTTAAGTCAAGTATCTAGAGAGTCACTGTTTTTAACAATAATGTATTCTTTTTTGGGTTACTTATAATTTTTTAATAAAACTTTAAGTGAATTCCAACCAATAGAAATCCTCCTTAAATAATAAGATTTAAAGAGAACTTTTCTATACTTTTTTCTGAGGAGGAAGCCAATAATCCAGGAAAACAAACTGATTCAGGAATTTGTTTATAAAGCAGCTTCTCACGTACATCCTGAAGTTACAGCATTAATAGCCTAATATTTTCCATCTAGCTTTGAAAAATTAAAATTCATGTTCAAGTTGACGACCCTGAGGTACAGTAAAAATCAATAATTTACACAAAATGTTAAATTCAGTATATTAAGATAAAAAAATGACAAACATATTTTAGAAACATTTTTACACATTAAAATTTAATCTTATCATCACCCTAATTTGATAAGAAACTCAGTTAATTGAAGTACAACTCAGACACTAAGAAGGGTGTTTACTGGGATTTTACTTCATTTCTTAAACTTCAGACAGAAGAAGATAATAAATATATGCTTAAACTGTACTCTATGTAAAATGAGAGAAAATAGAAGCTAAAACATAATCAAGGAGCTTAATTTGTTCACATCAAACAATCATATTAGGAAAGGGAAACTTGCAAAGTTTTATGCATATGTCCAATCATCACCTGGTTTCAAAATCTAGTTTATTATTCAAATCTATGTACCAGATTGCCCCAATATTTGGAAGTAGGAAATATTTACTAAATCATAATTTTCAGAATGCCATTTAATTAGTGATAAATCATATTGAATTCTTTCTATTTTTATTTTTATTTTTTAAGTCAGAGTTTCTCTCTTGTTGCCCACGCTGGAGTGCAATGGCGTGATCTCGGCTCACTGCAACCTCTGCCTCCTGGTTTCAAGTGATTCTCCTGCCTCAGACTCCCAAGTAGCTGGGATTACAGGCATGAGCCACCACGCCCAGCTAATTTTTTATTTTTAGTAGAGTTTCTCCCTGTTGGTCAGACTGGTCTTGAACTCCCGACCTCAGGTGATTCACCCGTCTCAGCCTCCCAAAGTGCTGGGATTACAGACGTGAGCCACTGTGCCCATCCTGAATTTTCTTCTTTTATGAATAAATTAAATGAACATGAATGTCTTAATAATCCAAGTACCATGAATCTATTCCACTTTTGAAAGAGTATCAACTATTTGCAGAGAGTCCTATGTGTTATTTCTTTTTAATATCTTGGTCAAAGTCTTAAATAAAAATTGCAAATCAGAAAATCCTGTGAGAGTGGAGTTCAGCCAGGGAACTGTTTCAAGGTAAGTTTTATATTAGTTTCACTCATTTTAATGAGCCTTTGTTAGAAACCAAGCAAGCAAATGCTCTAGACTGAGGAGTTACATGCAAGCCGTCTTTTAAGAAAACCCATCATAAATCAGAACCTCTATCTGCTTATATTATCAGGTCGACACAACGAAAGCATAGACTGGTGGCTAAATGAGATAGCTTTTATTAAGAAAGAAAATGAGACTTCAAATTTGAATATCAACTTAAACATGAGGTTTGAAATAGGCTAGAGACACCTCCAATCAACAATGCATTTCTATTTCTATTAAAAAAAATTGGCACTGTTCTCTAATACATAATATAAAAATGGATGGATGAAATTTTATTTTAAATATATGTATACAAGTTGATGTGAAAGCACATACATACAGGAAAATATTTTTCTGTATATTTTCAGAAATGTACTGTATTTTCTGTATATGTATATACAGGAAAATATTTTCTGTAGAAAAATATTACATTAATCAGTAAGGATTAGATGAGTCATTTTAATTCTTAGGAGGCTTGAAGGTAAAAAAAAAAAAAAAAGTCTTGGATTCAAGGGACTGATTTTTTCTCAGTACTAGCTAACCTTGGGCAGTCTGCTTATAACTACAAATTGTCCTTAGCTTGAAAAGAGCCTTTTAATATTTAAAATTATTGGTCTATGGTATCCATGTAATTTTTTCAGCCATAGGGCTTCATTTCCTTTGATGTGTATCAAGGTTCCAACTGATATTATTACTACTCCTGCTGCCTTTTAGCCCTGAGAAAGGTTTCTGTCTCTTTAAAACTGGTACCAGTGATTGCTCTTCAGCTCTGAGAGGAAATTTTATCCACTTTTGTAGGAGTGAGGCTAAGGCATATATGGGACTCTCCTCAATGACAGATTCTACCTTCTACATTTAAATTTGATTATTATTTCATCACCTTCAGTTTTGTTTTGTTTCTCTCTCCAGGATTCAAAGTATCTCAGCAACAAGTGTCTCTATTAAACAAAATTATATTAAGTTCAGAAGGAACCTGGCAGTTTCAAGATGTCCTATGTGCTTATACAGTACATTTATATATATTCATGGTGAAGTGGCAGAAAACACTTTCAAGGGAGGGGAATACTTTATTCCCTATTACTCACATATTTGTCTTCCAAAAATAAACAAAACTCGTAAACTCTCAAGCTTAACCAGAAAAAAAAAGCACAATATATGCAAAAATGTAGTAATCTGATAAAGTCACAAATACTCAAATTCAACTAGGTTTCAAGTGCAACAATAAAATCTGTTAGATTTTAGCTGGGTGCAGTGGCTAATGCCTATAATTCCAGCATTTTGGGAGGCCGAGGCAGGAAGACTGCTTGAGCCCAGGAATTAAAGACCATCCTGAACAACATAATGAGACTTGTCTCAACAATTTTCTTAAAAAAATAAAATAGCCAGGTGTGGGGGGATGTGTCTGCAGTCCCGGCTACATTGGAACCTAAAGTAAGAGATTTGCTTGAGCCTGGGATATTGAGGCTGTAGTGAGCTGTGACGCGCCCGCCACTCCATTCCAGCCTGGGGAACAAAAGGAGACCCCATCTCAAATAATAATAATAATAAATTAGATTTAAACATTTAGAGTTATTTTTTAAAGATAAAGATTTGAAAAGATTTTGATATATAAGATTAAAGCAGCTATTGTTACCTTTATTTCATATAAATTATGAAATTTTTTTTAGTTTCCACTTGATGAAACTGCATTAACATAAAAATATTTTCTATCTCATATATAGTTGACATAGTCTTTAAAAGTCATTTATCCTCGATTGTTTGCTGGAAGTTGTTAAGAGTGTAACAATATATATTTTATAAAGCACTTTTATGTAGGCACTTTCCAATACACTTAACATTTATCATATTTTTAAAATGAAATATACTAATCACCTAAAAGGAAAAATCAATATAGTAAAAAGCAATGTTTAAGTGATTTTAAAACAGATTTTAGATAAAATATTAAAAATAGAAAAAGATTTATTAATGGATTCCAGAAGATAGAACCATATAACAAAAGCACTTTTACTTCGCATGATCACCAGCTGAACTTTGACAACTCTAGTAATACTATGTCCCAAGAATGAAGAATCGGTAGTAATTACTTTCATGAAATACAAAGAAACAAAGCCTTCAATCTTATAATCCAAATAAAACCCCGAAGAACTAGAAGATGCCTTGAAGTCAATCCTTCAGCTGACGAGAAATCAATGGATGGATAAGATTGCTGTGATAACTCTGGTGTGACTTTATTTTGAGTTAGAAAAGGCCTGGAACATTTTGCACCATTGAAGATTTACGATAATTAGTGTTTTGGGGGGACAAAATACATAAGTCATTCTGCATATCAAGTAATAATATAATTTGACTAACATCATAGTTTCTATACTACTGCCTTTCTAAAAATGGATATAAAGAATAAGGGAGACGTAAATAAGATATACAGACAAAATCTATTTTTTCTTTTATACCTATTAAATTTTCACAAATAGGCATAATGCATCTGCACATGTAATGAAAATACCCCTATAATAAAATCTTCTAATGCTATTTTAGTAATTTGCCATCATTTAGTATCAATCTCATCATTAATCTTGGCCTATAAATCAGGCAATAAATTTTCATTTTCAGCCACTCTTTTAAGAAAATAAATCTTAAATATTATTTGTTTATATTTCACTTGGAAAGTTACTATTTGTGGCTTGCTAGTAAATATTTAGCAAGTGAGATGATGGGGTTTTCTAAATATACAATCATGTCATCTGCAAACAGGGACAATTTGACTTCTTTTCCTATTTGAATATCCTTCATTTCCTTCTCTTGCCTGATTGTCCTGGCCAGAACTTCCAACACTATGTTGAATAGGAGTGGTGAGAGAGGGCATTGTTGTGCCAGTTTTCAAAGAGGATGCTTCCAGTTTTTGCCCATTCCGTATGATATTGGCTGTGGGTTTGTCATAAATAGCTCTTATTATTTTGAGATACATTCCATCAATACCTAGTTTATTGAGAGTTTTTAGCACGAAGGGCTGTTGAATTTTGTTGAAGGCCTTTTCTGCATCTACTGAGATAATCATATGGTTTTATCATAGGTTTTGTTTATGTGATGGATTATGTTTATTGATTTGTGTACGTTGAACTAGCTTTGCATCCCAGGGATGAAGCTGACCTGATTGATGTGGATAAGCTTTTTGATGTGCTGCTGGATTCGGTTTTCCAGTATTTTATTGAGGATTTCTGCATCGATATTCATCAGAGATATTGGTCTAAAATTCTCTTTTTTGTGTGTGTGTCTCTGCCAGGCTTTGGTATCAGGATGATGTCAGCCTCATAAAATGAGTTAGGGAGGATTCCCTCTTTTTCTATTGATTGGAATAATTTCAGAAGTAATGGTATGAACTCCTCTTTGTACCTCTGGTAGAATTTGGCTATGAATCCATCTGGTCCTGGACTTTTTTTGTTTGGTAGACTATTAATTATTGCCTCAATTTCAGAGCCTG
>NW_016813010.1:0-4192 GCF_001698545.2 Rhinopithecus bieti | reverse complement strand
CTGATAAGCAACTTCAGCAAAGTTTCAAGATACAAAATCAATGTGCAAAAATCACAAGCATTCCTATACACTAATAACAGACAGACAGAGAGCCAAATCATGAGTGAGCTCCCATTCCCAATTGCTACAAAGAGAATAAAATATCTAGGAATCCAACTTACAAGGGATGTGAAGGACCTCTTCAAGGAGAACTACAAACCACTGCTCAACGAGATAAAAGAAGACACAAAAAAATGGAAGAACATTCCATGCTCATGGATAGGAAGAATCGATATCGTGAAAATGGCCATACTGCTGAAGGTAATTTATAGATTCAATGTCACTCCCATCAAGCTACCAATGATTTTCTTCACAGAATTGGAAGAAACCACTTTAAAGTTCATATGGGACCAAAAAAGAGCCCGCATTGCCAAGACAATCTTAAGCAAAAAGAACAAAGATGGAGGCATGATGCTACCTGACTTCAAACTATACTACAAGGCTACAGTAACCAAAACAGCATGGTACTGGTACCAAAACAGATATATAGACCAATGGAACAGAACAGAGGCCTCAGAAATAGCACCACACATCTACAACCATCTGACCTTTAACAAACTGACAAAAACAAGAAATGGGGAAAGGATTCCCTATTTAATAAATAGTGCTGGGAAAACTGGCTAGCCATGTGTAGAAAGCTGAAACTGGATCTCTTCCTTACACCTTATACAAAAAGTAATTCAAGATGGATTAAAGACTTAAATATTTGACCTAAAACCATAAAAACCCTAGAACACCATTCAGGACACAGGCATGGGTAAGGACTTCATGACTAAAACACCAAAAACAATGGCAACAAAAGCCAAAAATGACAAATGGTATTGAATTAAACTAAATAGCTCCTGCATGGCAAAAGAAACTACCGTCAGAGTGAACAGGCAACCTACAGAACAGGAAAAAATTTTTACAATCTACCCTTCTGACAAAGGGCTTATATCCAGAAACTGCAAAGAACTCAAACAAATTTACAAGAAAAAAACAATCCCATCAAAAGGTGGGCAAAGGATATGAACAGACACTTCTCAAAAGAAAATATCTATGCAGCCCACAGACACATGAAAAAATGCTCATCACTGGTCATCAGATAAATGCAGATCAAAACCACAATGAGATAGCATCTCACACCACTTAGAATGGCAATCATTAAAATGTCAGGAAATAACAGAAGCTGGAGAGGATGTGGAGAAATAGGAACACTTTTACACTGTTGGTGGAAGTGTAAATTAGTTCAACCATTGTGGAAGACACTGTGGCAATACCCAAAGGATTTAGAACTAGAAATACCATTTGACCCAGTGATCTCATTACTGGGTATATACCCAAAGGATTATAAATCATGCTACTACAAAGACACAAGCACATGTATGTTTATTGCAGCACTATTCACAATAGCAAAGACTTGGAACCATCCCAAATGTCCGTCAATTATAGACTGGATAAAGAAAATGTGGCATATATACACCATGGAATATTATGCAGCCATAAAAAAGGATGTGTTCATGTCCTTTGCAGGGACATGGATGAAGCTGGAAACCATCATTCTCAATAAACTATTACAAGGACAGAAAACCAAACACTGCATGTTGTCACTCATAGTTGGAAAGTGAACAATGAGGTCACTTGGACACAGGGCGGGGAACATCACTGGGGCCTGTTGGGGAGTGGGGGACTGGGATAGCATTAGGAGAAATTCCTAATGCAAATGATGAGTTGATTGGTGCAGCAAACCAACATGGCACATGTACACCTTTGTATCAAACCTGCACGTTGTGCACATGTACCCTAGAACTTAAAGTATAATTTTTAAAAAATATATGTTTAGCAACTGACTTTCATGGGGAAAGGAAGAGCTTTGATGTGTGGCTTGATAATTTTTATGGTGTAAATGCTCCTGCTACAGCTTACTTCAAAATTACCAATGTTTGAAGAGATGTCTTGCAAAATTCCTGAAAATATACAAATGCAACCTTGAACCAGTATAAGCAAGTTCTTCATACCACTAGACAATTTCTATATATTCAAACAAAATAAATATTTTAAATTTTGTTTAACATATAATTAATTATGGATTCTTTCTGTGTTTTTATGCTATTGCAATATGCATATTTGAGTTTATGGCAGCTCTGAATTTTATCTTTGTTTTCTATTTAATTTTAATCCAAATTCCACCAACACAATCATTAAATACATCTTCACAAAGGTGAGATCAAGCTCTATTTGTGATTATCTAGAAGATAATCCCAAACCCCAACTGCATTAGGATATGCTATTGTTTTAATTTTCATCTTTCTTACCTATTCCTTACCCTTGCACACCAGAACTTAGCTACTCAAATAGTATGTGGCTATCACAATCCTTGTCTTAGTTCCTGCTTTTTAGAAAACTTGAGCTAGAGTCATCTGATTATAAAATACATTAACTTTACAAATATTTTAATAGAAATGTAAGCACTTATTGTAAAGAATAAAGTTATTAATAATATTCTGAATTCATAACACCATATTGTAATTTTTAGATCAAAGACATTGGGGCAAATAACATGAGGGTAAATAAAAGTTTCTTGCTTCCACTCTTTCTATTTTTTATAACACTTTTATAATGACTTTTTGCAGCATGATTTTCATATCATAAAATCTGCCATTTAAAAATGTATAACTCAGTGGTTTTTAGTATATTCACAGAGTTATGCAGTCATCCATTGCCATTATCAAAGTTCAGAATATTTTCATCACCCCACAAAGGAGTCCCATACTCACTGGCAGCCACCCCCACTCTGTCGTCCCTCCAATCACTGGCAATTGGTAATCTGCTTTCTCTCCCTATGGAATTCCCTATTCTGGAAATTTTATATCAATGCATTCATATAATATACATTCTTCTGTGACTGACCTCTTTCTCTTAGTATAGTATTTTTAAATTTCATTTATTCTGTATGATGTATTAGTACTTCATTTATTTTTATTGCCAAATAATATTTCTTATATGAATATATATTTTTGTTTATCCATTTATCAGCTGATGAACTTTTTTTCCCACTTTTTGGCTACAATGCAAGATGAACATTTGTGTACAATTTTTTTTTGCAGAGATACATGGTTTTATTTCTCTTGGGAATATACCTAGAAGTATAATTGCTGTGACATATGGTTTATGTTTAACACTTTGAGGTATTGAAACACTGTTTTCTGAAGTGACTGCACCGTTTTACAATCTCAACAGTAATGAATGAGGATTTCAAAATCTCTGCATTCTCATCAGCATTTGTTGTTCACTATCTTTTTTTATTTTAACCATTCTAGTGAGCATAAAGCAACAGCTCATTTTGCTTTTGTTTTGCATTTCCTAATGGCTCATGATGTTAACTATATATTCGCGTGTTTACTGACCACTCATATATCTTCTTGGGAGAAATAGCAATTAAGAATTGCCCATTGATAAATCGGTTGAGTTTTATTGTTGATTTGTACAAATTTCTTTTATAGTCTGTATAAAATGTTATCAGATGTATGATTTGCAAATCTTTTATCTTATCAGTTGTCTTTTTCTTTGCTTGATGCTTTCCTTTGAAGAAGAAATAATTAAATTTTGTTCAAATTAATTTACTTGTTTTTTTCTTTTGTCACGCATGCTTTTGATATCATCTCTAAGAAACCATTGAAAACCCAAGGTTATAAAAGTTCAATTATGTCTTCTAAGATCTTCATAGTTTTAGCTATTATATTAGATCTATGATGCAGTTGGAGTTACATTTTGTATATGGTGTGAGGTAGTGCTTCAGCTGTCTTCTTTTGCCTATGAATTCATATGGATATCCGATTCCAGCACCATTTATTAAAAGGACTATTCTTTCACCATTGAATGGCCTCAGCATCATTGTCAAGAGTAAATTGATGATAAATATGAAAATTTGTTTCTGAGACTTATGGTTTTATGTTGTTGATGTATATGTGTATTTTTATGAAATATTACCTTATGTTGGTTACTATAGCTTTTTAGTAAGACTTGAAATATGGAAGTGTAACCCTTAGTAAATCTTGAAATCTAAAAATGTCTTTTCATTTATTTAGATATTCTTTATCTCACAAGTACCTCATAGTTTTCAAAGTATAAGTTTTGCATTCCTTCTCCTCCTCCTCCTCCTCCTCCTCCTCCT
>NW_016813009.1:0-288 GCF_001698545.2 Rhinopithecus bieti | reverse complement strand
GAAGTCAGGTCATCTCCCAGGGAGGGTGAGTAGGAATGATATGACATTTTTACTAGCATGAGATATTTAGACAATTCTAATCATAGTTTCAGTAATTATAAAAGTATTATCATCAACTGTCAGTTATTTTTAGATTTCAAAGGTAGAATTTAACCTTTAACTCTGTCCAAATCTGTCATGTAAACAACCTGAAGTAACTACCCTTTGAGATCAAAAATTAATATCTTACAAGGGTTCACTCAGAGTATGCTAATTCTTTCAAGCTTCCTGAAAACCAAATTCAAATTC
>NW_016813008.1:0-285 GCF_001698545.2 Rhinopithecus bieti | reverse complement strand
GATATCTCCTTTTCCCCGTAGGCCTGAATGTGCTCAAGAACGCCCCTTCGTGGATTCATCCATGACGGAATTTCCAAACTGTGTAATATGAGGAAAGTTTTATCTATTTGAGATGGAAAAACATATCTATCACAAAGCAGTTTCACAGAAATCTTCTTTCCACATTTTGTCTGAGGATATTTCCTTTTCACCATAGCCGTCCATATACTCCCGAATGTCCCCTGGTATCTTTTCTCCAAAAGGAATTCCCAAATCCTCTATGAGAAGAAAGGTATAATTCTGTGA
>NW_016813007.1:0-596 GCF_001698545.2 Rhinopithecus bieti | reverse complement strand
TCTTACTATTTTGAGATATATTCCATTAGTTTATTGAGTGTTTTTAGCATAAAGGGCTATTGAATTTTGTCAAAGGCCTTTTCTACATCTTTTGAGATAATCATGTGGTTTTTGTCGTTGATTCTGTTTATGTGATGGATTACGTTTATTGATTTGCATATGTTGAACCAGCCTTGCATCCCAGGGATGAAGCCAACTTGATTGTGGTCGATAAGTTTTTGATGTGCTGCTGGATTGGGTTTACCAGTATTTTATTGAGGATTTTTGCATCGATGTTCATCAGGGATATTAGTCTAAAATTCTCTTTTTTTGTTGTGTCTCTGCCAGGCTTTGGTATCGGGATGATGCTGGCCTCATGAAGTGAGTTAGGGAGGATTCTCTCTTTTTCTGTTGATTGGAATAGTTTCAGGAGGAATGGTACCAGCTCCTCTTTGTACCTCTGTTAGAATTCGGCTGTGAATCCGTCTGGTCCTGGACTTTTTATGGTTGGTAGGCTATTAATTATCACCTCAATTCCAGAGCCTATTACTGGTCTGCTCAGACATTAAAATTCTTCCTGGTTTAGTCTTGGGAGGATGTAAGTGTCCAGGAATTTA
>NW_016813006.1:58949-61309 GCF_001698545.2 Rhinopithecus bieti | reverse complement strand
TCTGGAATCAATAGGGAAACCAAAGTGTATCTTAAGACAAACAAAAACGGAAACACAATATATCAAAGTATATGGGATGCAGCAAGAGCAGTTCTAAGGTTAAAATTTATAGAGATAAATGCCTACATTTAAAAAAAATGATCTCAAATAAACAACCTAACTTTACACCTAAGGGGATTATAAAAAAGAAAAAAAAAAAAAACTAAGCCTAAAGTTAGCAGAAAGAATAAAATAATGATTACAGCAGAAATAAAGACTAGAAAAAGTAAAAATATCAATGAAACTAAGAGTTTATTTTTTAAAACATAAATGAAATTTACAAACTTTTAGCTAGACTTAGGAAGATAAATACAAGATATATACACACAACTCAAATAAAAATATAATAAAAGAGGAGAGAATACAACAGATGGCACAGAAATGCAAAGGATTATAAGAGACAATTATAAGCAATTACATACCAGCAAACTGGATAACCTAGAAGAAACTGATAAACTTTTAGAAACATACAATATATCAAGACTGAATTACAGCAAAATAGCAAACCTAAACAGAAAAATAAGTAAGGAGACAGATATAGAATAAAAAATCTACCAACCAAGAAAAGTCAAGAACCAGATGGTTTCATGGATGAATTCTACCACACATTTAAAGTATAGTTAGTACAAATTTTTCTCAAAGTCTTCCTAAAAATTGCAGTATAGGAACCCTTCTAAACTCATTTTATGGGGCCAGGATTACCCTCATTCCAAAGTTAGATAAGTACACTATACAAAAAGAAAATTGCATGCCAATATTTCTTTTTTAAAAATTATTATACTTTAAGTACTAGGATACATGTGTACAACGTGAAGGTTTGTTACATATGTATATGTGTGCCATGTTTGTGTGCTGCACCCATTAACTCATCATTCACATTAGGTATATTTCCTAACGCTATTCCTCCACCCTCCCCCTACCCCACGACAGGCCACAGTGTGTGATGGTCCCTTTCCTGTGTCCAGCTGTTCTCATTGTTCAATTCCCATCTGTGAGTGAGAACATGCGGTGTTTGGTTTTTCATCCTTGTGATCCTTTGATGAGAATGATGGTTTCCAGCTTCATCCATGTCTCTACAAAGGACATGAACTCATCGTTTTTTATGGCTGCATAGTATTCCACGGTGCATATATGCCACATTTTCCTAATCTAGTCCATCATTAATGGGCATTTGGGTTGGTTCCAAGTCTTTGTTATTGTGAATAGTGCCGCAATAAACGTATGTGTGCATGTGTCTTCATAGCAGCATAATTTATAATCCTTTGGGTATATACCCAGCAATGGGATGGCTGGGTCAAATGGTATTTCCAGTTCTAGATCCTTGAGGAATTGCCACACTGTCTTCCACAATGGTTGAACTAGTTTACAGTCCCACCAACAGTGTAGAAGTGTTCCTATTTCTCCACATCCTCTCCAGCACCTGTTGTTTCCTGATTTTCAATGATCGCCATTCTAACTGGTGTGAGATGATATCTCATTGTGGTTTTGATTTACATTTCTCTGATGGCCAGAGATGATAAGCATTTTTTCATGTGTATATTGGCTGCATAAATGTCTTCTTTTGAGAAATGTCTGTTCATATCCTTTGTCCACTTTATGATAGGGTTGTTTGCTTTTTCTTGTAAATTTGATTGAGTTCTGTGTAGATTCTGGATATTAGCCCTTTGTCAGATGAGTAGATTGCAAAAATTTTCTCCCATTCTGTAGGTTGCTTGTTCACTCTGATGGTAGTTTCTTTTGCTGTGCAGAAGCTCTTTAGTTTAATTAGATCATATTTGTCAATTTTGGTTTTTGTTGCCATTTTGTTGCCATTGCTTTTGGTGTTTTAGACATGAAGTCCTTGCCCATGCCTCTGTCCTGAGTGGTATTGCCTATGTTTTTTTCTAGGGTTTTTATGGTATTAGGTCTAACATTTAAGTCTTTAATCCACCTTGAATTAATGTTTGTATAAGGTGTAAGGAAGGGATCCAGTTTCAGTTTTCTGCATATGGATAGCCAGTTTTCCCAGCACCATTTATTAAATAGGGAATCCTTTCCCCATTTCTTGTTTTTCTCAGGTTTGCCAAAGATTAGATGGTTGTAGATGTGTGGTATTATTTCTGAGGACTCTGTTCTGTTCCATTAGTCTATATCTCTGTTTTGGTACCAGTACTATGCTGTTTTGGTTACTGTAGCCTTGTAGCATAGTTTGAAATCAGGTAATGTGATTCCTCCAGCTTTGTTCTTTTGGCTTAGGATTGACTTGGCAATGCGGGCTCTTTTTTGATTCCATATGAATTTTAAAGTAGTTTTTTTCCTATTTTGTGAAGAAAGTCATTGGT
>NW_016813006.1:39672-55192 GCF_001698545.2 Rhinopithecus bieti | reverse complement strand
GCTGTAGCCAGGAGGCATGCCATTGCTGAAGCATTTGTAACTCAGCTTCTGCCTCTTTGGTTAATTACTGTGGGATAAAACTTACCATTGATAATGAGAATTAGGCTTTTTCTGATTAACAGAAGGCAGAGAGAAAGCAAATTGAGGCTTATCCTTGTGCAACAATGTAACAAAAAAGCAATCCTTAAACCTTCAATTTGCACTGTACAGGTGGGTCCAATAGATGCTATGGCTCATGATAGTCTTCAGATGTTTGGTGGGCACCCACACAGACATCTGATTGTCACCTGGAGAGACACAAGCAAATCCCCTTCCCCATATAATTATCTTTCCTTTTTCCCAGTTCTTTGTATGTGCACCCCTCCACCACATATCTTGTCCAGTCTTTTTATTTTCCCTTTGTCCTGTCAGGTGTTGTTCAGCTGCAGTCATGGTTGATCTTTTTGTAAATTTAAAATTTTAATGTTAGTAAAGTGAAATGAAATCGAATGTGTGATGTCTTATATTTCTGGTCCCCTCTCTTTTGCTTTTGTATTTGAGTTTTAAAGTATGATTAGCTCTTTCCACTATTGCCTATCCTTGTGAGTTATAGGGAATACCCATAGTATAGATAATATTCCATTGTTGAAAAAATTTAGCCATGGCTTTACTGCAGTATCCTGGACCATTATCAGTTTTGAATTTTTCTGGGATTTTCATAACTGAAAAGCAAGACAAAAGATGTCTTTTAACATGAGCTGTAGTTTCCCCTGTTTGACATGTGGCCCAGATAAAATGTGAATAGGTATCTACTGAAACATGAACAAAGGACCATTTTCCAAAGCAGGAATGTGTTACATGCATCTGCCAGATGGAATTTGGAGATAAACCTCTAGGGTTAACTCCTGTTCCTTGATATGGCAAATGCAGGATTTGTCAGGCAGAACAGTGTTACACAATTTATTCAGCTTGTTTCCATGATAGACCATACCTTTCTCTAAGGCCTGTGGCATTAAGATGTGTTAGAGAATGGAATTTTTGTGCATCAGCAAAGACTGCAGACACCAGTGTACCTACCCTTTGATTAAGTTTAGTTAAAGGGCCAAGGAGATTAGTATGTGCTCTCATATGAGTTACACAGAAAGGAGATGCCTTTGTTGCACTGCTTGCTGTAAAGAATGAAATAAACGATTAAGATGTTCATCAGTCACATTTGAATTAAGGCACATTCAATATTTTGCATGACTTGCAATACATAGGCTGAATTGGAAACAATGTTTATAGGCTGTTTAAAGGTTTTTAACAATGTTATCACAGCCATAAGTTCAGCCCTTTGAGCAAAAGCAAAGTCAGTTTGAAAAACTTGCTGTTGAGGTCCTGCAAATGAGGCTTTTCCATTACTAGATAGCATTTCCTTTTCTACATTCCTTTTTTGTGTGTCCAAATTGCCCACAATTGAAACAAGAGCCTGAGAAACAGGGCACATTTTTTTCCTACTTGCAATCCAGTCATAGCCTGAGTTAAACAGTGGCCTTACATAAGTTACCTCCAATGCCATCATAATCCTTAATATATTCAACTAATTCATTCACTTGTCCATTAAGGGGAAGGAGAGGAAGTAGCCATTCACTTAATTCAGGAGGTGGAGCCAACGGGCTAGTAAAACATACTTTTATAGTTTTCCTTTCTCTTCTTTAACCTCCTCTGGTAGCTGTTCCTCACACTCAGAATCTGAAGTTAGATTTTACACTCATCCTCCTCTTCCTCATCTGAATACGCCTCATCATCTGTTTGAAATGGCTCAAGAGCTGCCTTTATTAGCGCCCACATTGACCAAATGGAAGCTGGAATTTTNAGGTCCTGCAAATGAGGCTTTTCCATTACTAGATAGCATTTCCTTTTCTACATTCCTTTTTTGTGTGTCCAAATTGCCCACAATTGAAACAAGAGCCTGAGAAACAGGGCACATTTTTTTCCTACTTGCAATCCAGTCATAGCCTGAGTTAAACAGTGGCCTTACATAAGTTACCTCCAATGCCATCATAATCCTTAATATATTCAACTAATTCATTCACTTGTCCATTAAGGGGAAGGAGAGGAAGTAGCCATTCACTTAATTCAGGAGGTGGAGCCAACGGGCTAGTAAAACATACTTTTTATAGTTTTCCTTTCTCTTCTTTAACCTCCTCTGGTAGCTGTTCCTCACACTCAGAATCTGAAGTTAGATTTTACACTCATCCTCCTCTTCCTCATCTGAATACGCCTCATCATCTGTTTGAAATGGCTCAAGAGCTGCCTTTATTAGCGCCCACATTGACCAAATGGAAGCTGGAATTTTTTTTTTTTTTTTTTTTTTTTTTTTTTTTTTTTTTTTGAGACGGAGTCTCGCTCTGTCCCCCGGGCTGGAGTGCAGTGGCGCGATCTCGGCTCACTGCAATCTCTGCCTCCTGGGTTCACGCCATTCTCCCGCCTCAGCCTCCTGAGTAGCTGGGACTACAGGCGCCCGCCACCGGGCCCGGATAATTTTTTGTATTTTAGTAGAGACGGGGTTTCACCGTGGTCTCGATCTCCTGACCTTGTGATCCGCCTGCCTCGGCCTCCCAAAGTGCTGGGATTACAGGCGTGAGCCACCGCGCCCGGCCCTAGAAGCTGGAATTTTTGCTCCATCTTTATATGCCTTTTAAAAAATTTCTTCCAGTTCTCTCCCATTCATCCAACTCCATGGTTCCTTGCTCTGGAAACCGTGGGCAAAACTGCTTTACTGTACTAAAGAGTGCTAACAAATTCTGAGTACTAACTTCCACTCCCCCTCTTCATAATAAATGACTTAAGAGATTCAAATAAGCAGAATGTTTGCTTTCACTTCGTCCCATTGTTACTCTGGTTCTTCCGAGGGCTCAGCTTTCCCACTGAGCTTCTTTTAGTCGTCTTTGGGTGTCCTCTGATGATGTGTCCTCCGCTTTCACATGCTCTAGTGTTCCTTCACTGGGGTCTTCATCACCCCATGTTAGGTGCCAGGAATGTTGGGGTGATCGGATCCAACACCAGGCTGTGGGGCAACAAAGTCCACTGGAGTCTAAGGAATTGAGAGGTGAAAATGTGCTGGCAGTCCTTGCTCTCAGCTCCTCCTTAGCCTCGGCATCCACCTGGCAGCGCTTGAGGAGCGCTTCAGCCTGCCACGCACTGTGGGAGCCTCTCTCTGGGCTGGCCGAGGCTGGAGCCCACTCCCTCTGCTTGTGGGGAGGTGTGGAGGGAGAGGCATGGGCGGGAACCAGGGCTGCGCCCTGTGCTCGCGGTCCAGTGTGAGTTCCGGGTAGGCATGGTCTTAGCAGGCCCCGGGCAGTGAGGGAGTTAGCACTCAGGCCAGCAGCTGCAGAGGGTGTGCCAGGTCCCCCAGCAGTGCTGGCCTGCTAGTGCTGTGCTCACATTCTTGCTGGACCTCAGCCACTTCCCCACAGGGCAGGGCTCGGGACACTCAGACTGCCATGCCCAAGCCTCCTCCCTGCCATGAGCTCCTGGGTGGCCTGAGCCTCCTCTACTAGCACTGCTCCCTGCGCCGCAGCACCCTGTCCCATCCACCGCCCAAGGGCTGAGGAGTGCAAGCACATGGCATAGGACCTGCGGGCAGCTCCACCTGAGGCCCTGGTGTGGGATCTACTAGGTGAAGCCACCTGGATTCCTAGTCTAGTGGGGACTTGGAGAAACTTTATGTGTAGCCAAGGGATTGTAAATACACCAATCAGCACTCTGTTTCTAGCTCAGAGTTTGTAAATAAATCAATCAGTACTCTGTGTCTAGCTCAAGGTTTTTAAACACACCAATTAGTACTCTGTATCTAGCTAACCTAGTGGTAACTTGGAGAACTTTTCTGTCTAGCACTCTGTGTCTAGCACAAGGATTGCAAACACACCAATCAGCACTCTGTGTCTAGCTCAGGGATTGTAAACGTACCAATGAGCACTCTGTCAAAATGGACCAATCAGCTCTCTGTAAAATGGACCAATCAGCAGGATGTGGATGGGGTCAGATAAGGGAATAAAAGCAGGCTGCCCAAGCCAGTCAGTGGCAACCTGCTCGGGTCCCCTTCCACAATGTGGATGCTTTGGTCTTTTGCTCTTTGCAATAAATCTTGCTGCTGCTCACTCTTTGGGTCTGCACGGTCTTTATGAGCTGGAACACTCACAGTGAAGGTCTGCAGCTTCACTCCTGAGGCCAGCAAAACCACGAACCCACTGGGAGGAATGAACAACTCCAGACGGGAGGAACAAACAACTCCAGACACGCTGCCTTAAGGGCTGTAATACTCACCAGGAAAGTCTGCAGCTTCACTCCTGAAGCCAGTGAGACCATGAACCCACCAGAAGGAAGAAACTCTAAACACATCTGAACATCAGAAGGAACAAACTCCAGACCCACCATCTTTAAGAACTGTAACACTCACCATGAGGGTCCATGGCTTCATTCTTGAAGTCAGTGAGACCAAGAACCCACCAATTCTGAACACAGAATGAAAAAAAGACAACTGAAGAGAGAAAGTGGGACCAGGAGACCAATGCTAGTATGGAGGCTGCGAAGGCCCTGAGCTCTGGGAGCCCATGCTATTTATTGGTGATCCAACAAAGAAACAGATGATGAGGATGTTGGGGTTGAAAGGAAGTGGTGTATCAAGTGAATGAGCTACAGCTGTGACGGTTTAGCATTTTCTTTGAAATATATGGCTACTTGAGATCATGGGAGAGTTAGAAGCAAGGATCCAGGAAGACTAGCAGACATGCAACTCCTGCCTCAGCTTCTCTCCCAACACTCAGCTTTTCTCCCAACATAAATAAAATCAGAAATAGTAAAAGATATTACAACTGATACTGCAGAAATTCAAAAGAACATTAGTGGCTACTATGAGCAATTCTATGCAAATAAATTGGAAAATCTAGATGAAATGGACAAATTCCTAGACACATAAAACCCACCAAGATTCAACCAGGAAGACATTCAAAATCTGAATAAACAAGTAATGAGTAAGAAGACCAAAAGTGTAACACAAAGTCTCCCAGTAAAGAAAAGCTCAGGACCTGATGGCTTCATTACTGAATTCTATCAAACATTTTAAGGAAAATAATGCCAATCCTACTAAAACTATTCTAAAAAATAGAGGAGGAAATACTTCCGAACTCATTCTGAGTCCAGTATTACCCTGAAACCAAAACCAGACATACATCAAAAACAAACAAACAAACAACAACAACAACAACAAAAAACTGCAAGCCAGTATCTCTGATAAAGATTAATGCCAATATTCTCATCAAAATACCAGCAAACTGAATTCAACAATACATTAGAAAGATCATTTATCATGACCAAATAGGATGTATACCTAGAATACAAGAATGTTTCTACATATGCAAATCATTCAGTGTGATACATTACATCAACAGAATGAAAGACAAAAGCCATGCAATTATTTCAATACACCCTGAAAAAGCATTTGATACAATTAAACAATCCTTCACGATAAAAACTCTCAAAAAAACTCAGTACGGAAGGAATATATCTCTACATAAAAGCAATTCACAACAGATCCACAGCTTGTATCATACTTAATGGGGAAAAAATCTGAAACCTCTTCCTCTAAGATCTGGAATATGACAAGTATGCCCTCTGGCACCACTGTTATTCAACATAGTACTGGAAGTCCTAGGTAGCACAAAACAAACTCAAATTATCTTTGTTTGCAAATGATATAATCTGATATTTGAAAAAACAAAGACTCCTCAGGAAAACTATTAGAACTGATAAACAAATTCAGTAATATTGCAGGATACAAAATCAATATACAAAACTTAGTAGCATATCTGTCAACACTGAAATGTGAAAAAGAAATAAAAGGTAATCCAATTTTATTAACTACACATTCAATTAAATACATAGAAATCGACTTAACTAAAAACTGAAAGATCTCTATAATGAAATTTGTAAAACACAGATGAATGAAGTTGAAGAAGACACCAAAAAATGAAAAAAAAAATTCCATTCATGGATTGGAAGTATCAATATTGTTAAAATGTCCATAATACCCAAAACAATCTACAGACTCAGTGCAATCCTTATCAAAATACTAAAGGCATTCTTTACACAATTAGAAAGAATAATCTAAAATTTATGTAGAACCACAAAAGACCCAGAATAGCCAGTATCCTAAGCAAAAAGAACAAAACTGGAGGAATCACATTAACAGACTTCATATTACCCTACTGAGTGATAGTAACCAAAACAGCATAGTACCAGCATAAACACAGACACATAGGCCAATGAAACAGTAGCAAGACTATAAAACAAGCCCACACACCTACAATGAACCCATTTTTGACAAAGGAGCCAAGAACATTGGGGAAAGGACAGTCTCTTTAATAAGTGGTTCTGGAAAAACTGGAATGAAGAAGAATGAAACTAGACCTCTAACTCTTATCATATACCAAAAAATGAAAATGGATTAAAGACTTAAATCTAAAACTTGAAACTATAAAACTACTAAAAGAAAACATTAAGGAAACTCTCCAGGACATTGTTCTGGGCAAAATTTTCTTGAGCAATACCCCACAAGCACAGACAGTCAAACCTAAAATGGACAAATAGGATTACATTAGGTTAAACAGCTATACACAGCAAAGGATACAATCAACAAAGAGACAGAATAGGAGAAAATATTTGTGAACTATCCTTCTAAGAAGGGACCAGAATATGTAAGGAGCTCAAATAACTCTGAAGGAAAAATATAATAATCCTATCAAAAAATTGGCAAAGGATTTGAATAGTCATTTCTCAAAAAGGACATATACAGATGGAAAACAGGCATATGAAAATGTGCTCAACATAATTGATTATCAGATAAATGTGAATCAAAACATCAATGAGATATTTCACCCCAGTTAAAATGACTTACATACAACAGACAGACAACAAGAAATGCTGGCAAAAATGTGGAGAAAAGGGGACCCTTTTACAATGTTGGTGGAAAAGTAAATTAGTACAACCACTATGGAGAACAGGTTGAAACTTCCTCGAAAATCTAAAAATTGAGCTATCATATAATCCAGCAATCCCACTACTAGGTATACACCCTCCAAAAAAGAAAATCAGTACCTCCAAGAGACATCCTCATTTCTATGCTTGTTGCAATACTGTTTACAATAGCTAAGATCTGGAAGCAACCTAAGTGTCCATCACCAGAAAAGTGTTTAAAGAAAATGTGGTACATGAACACAACGGAGTACTAATCAGCCACTTAAAAAAATGAGATCCAGCAATTTGCAACAACAGAAATGGAACTGGAGATCATTATGTTAAGTGAAATAAGCCATGCACAGAAAGGCAAGCATAACATGTTCTCATTTATTTGTGGGTTCTAAAAATTAAAGCAATTGAATTCATGGACACAGAGAGTAGAATAGCTCCCAGAGGCTAGTAAGTGTAGTTGGGTTCTACAAACTAGAGAAGTCCAACACCTCCCATTACCACTGTCAAGCCCACTATTAAAACTTCTCCCATCTCCCCAATCATCTATCTCAAGCTGCTGCTGCTTAGTAGAATCAAATCCCTATTAATTAGGAGGAAGTAGTAATGGTTAATGGGTACAAAAAATAGAGAAAATGAATAAGACCTACTACTTGACAGCACAACACAGTAACTACAGTCACCTTAAATGTACATTTTAAAATAACCTAAAGCATGTAATTGGATTGTATGTAACTCAAAGAATAAATGTGTGAGGGAAAGTCTACCCCGTTCTCTATGATGTGCTTATTTCATATTGTATACATGTATCGAAAGATCTCATGTACCCTACAAATATAAACATCTACTGTGTATCCACAAGAAAATAAATAAATAAAGAGTGGGGTAAAAAATCTTAAATGAATATGCAAAAATCAGTTTTATTTCTATACACTAAAATAAAATATTTAAAATAAATCAAGAAGCCAATCCCATATACAATAGCATCCAAAAAAGTAAAATACTTAGAAATAAATTTAACCGAGGAGATGAAAACACTCTGTAAACTATATGATACTGATAGAAGAAACTGAAAAAGACTTGAAACATATCCAGATTTATGAAATGGAAGAATTAATATTGTTAAAATTTTCATATTGTCCAAAGCAACTTATAGATTCAGTGTAATATTTATTAAAATTCCAATAGCATTTTTCACAGAAAGAGAAAAATAATCCTGAACTTTGTAATAAACCACCAAAAAATCCCGAATTATAAAAGCAATCATGTGAGAAATGAATAAAGCTGGTCGTATCACACTCCCTCATTTTTAATTGTATTACACAGCTAGGGTAATCAAAATATATAGTGTTGGCATAAAGACAGACAATTCGGCCCGGCACGATGGCTCACCCCTGTAATCCCAGCACTTTGGAAGGCCAAGGCAGTTGGATCACGAGGTCAGGAGATCGATACCATCCTGGCTAACATAGTGAAACCCCATCCCTACTAAAATACACAAAATTAGCCAGGCATGGTAGTGAGGGTCTGTAGTATCAGTTACTCGAGAGGCTGAGGCATGGGAATCGCTTGAACCCAGGGAGGCAGAGGTTGCAGGGAGATGGAGGTTGCAGTGAGCTGAGATTGCACCACTGCGCTTCAGCCCAGTGACAGAGCCAGACTCTGTCAAAATAAAAAAAAAAGACAATTAGAACAATGGAATAAATAGAAAGCCCAGAAATAAACCATATATATATGGTTAACGGATCTTTAACAAGTGTGGCAAGAATACACAGAAAGGTAAGACAGAATCTTGCTCTGTTGCCCAGGCTGGAGTGCCTCTTCAATAAATGATCTTAGAAATCCTGGATATCCACATGCAAGAAAATGAAATTGGTCCCTAAGTTATACCATATACAAAAATTAATTCAAGTTGGATTCATGACTGAAATATGAGGTCTGTCACTGTAAAACTATTAGAAGAAAACATAGGGCAAAATTTTTGATATGGATAGTCACAGTAATCTTTCGGACATGACACCAAAAGCACAGACAACAAAAGCAATAATAAATAAGTGGAATTACATTAAACTAAAAAGCTTCTGTACAGTGAAGGAAACAATGAACAAAACAGACAGACAACACACAGAATGGGAGAAAATATTTGCCAACCACATATGTAATAAGTTTTTAATATCCAAAATAAAGAAATCATACTATTCAATAGAAAATAACAAGTTAAAAATGACTGGAAGACCTGAATAGACATTTTTTTCAAAGAGGACATATTGAACAGCCAAGAGGTATGTGAAAGGGTCTTAGCATCATTAATCATTAGGGAAATGCAAATTAAAATACTGAGTTATCACTTCATATATATTAGAATGATTGTTTTCAAAAAAATTAAGAGATAACACATGGTGAAGATGTAGAGAGAATGAAATTCTTGTACACTATTGGTACAACTGTGTGCTTGTATAGTCATTATGAAAAATAGTATAGAGTTCCTCAAAATACTAAAAATAGAACTATAGTATCCAGCAATCCCTTTTCGGAATATACATCCAAAAGAAAATAAAATTTGCATCTTGAAGAGATATCTTAGCTCCTATGTTCATTGCATCTTTAGTCATAGTAGCCACAATATGGAAACAACCCACACATTCATTGATAGACAAATGGATAAAGAAACTGTGTTCACACACACATGCACCCAAACACACACAATGCAGTATCACTCAGCCACAAAAAAAAAAAAAAAAGAAGAAAATCCTGCCATGGCAATAATGTGGATGAACTCAGAAGACAATATGCGAAGTGAAATAAGCCAGACACAGAAAGATGAATACTGTATAACCTCACTTATATTTGGAAAGTAAAAAAGTCAAACTCATAGAAACAGAGAGTAGAATGTGCTTGTTTAGGGGCTGTGGGTTGGGAGATATGAAGAGATTCTGGTCAAAGAGTGTAAACATTCAGTCATAAGATGAATAAGTTTGGCCAGGGTTCACGCTTGTAATCCCAACAGTTTAGGAGGATGCGGTGGGTGTATCACCTCAGGTCAGGAGTTTGAGACAAGCCTGACCAACATAGTGAAACCCTATCTCTACTAAAAATACAAAAATTAGCTGGGTGTGGTGTCATGCACCTGTAGTCCCAACTGCTCAGAAGGCTGAGGCAGGATAATCGCTTGAACTCAGTAGGCGGAGGTTGCAGTGAGCCAAGATCATGCCACTGCACTCCAGCCTGGGCAACAGAGTAAGATTCTGTATCAAAAAAAAAAAAAAAAAAAAAGATGGATAAGTTTTGGGAATCTGAAACATATCATGGTGACTGTAGTTAACAATACTACTGTATTGCTTACTTGAAATTTGCTTACTTAGATTTTATGTGCTCCCACCACATACACATACAAAATGGTAACTATGTGTGGTGATGGATAGGTTAGTTAATTTGATTGTGATAATCATTTCACAATGCATACATTATATATACATTAATATTGTATCATCATGTAGACATTAAACATATATATTTTTATTTGTTAATTATAGCTCAATAAAGGTGGAAATAAACACTTCTGGTTTTGGACAGTGAAACCTCTGATTTGATTAGATAGAAACTCAGATCTCTCTCTTTAAATCAGACTTTAATATTTCAATACAAATCCATCCTAATTAAAGAGGATTTTACCTATTAAAATTAAACATTGATGTTCTTATATAATAGAAGAACAATAAATGATTATTCCTAAGCATATGAAACTATTCAGTAGCTAAAATTGAGACTCTTTTGGCAAAATAAAACAAAAGGCTTTTTTCCCCTGAATATTTGCTATAAGAAAGCTTAAAAGTCAACTAACTATAATTTATATACTCAACAATATTCAAAAGTCATTATGTCTTTAAAGAAGAATAAGTTTACAAATGTGGCTTTCAAATATAAAACTTAATTATCAAAGTATATAATTCAATCAACACAATAAAAGCAGTTTAAATACTGCAAATAATTAATCAATTATCTTTTACAATATCTTATGATACATTCCCTGAACTAAGGCAAAAAACTATTCAACAACAAAGGAGATCTATTTTTTTAAAAAAAGATTTAGAGGTTGGGAAGTTTTCTGAATTTTAATAATAAATTAAAGTTCTGAAGTGTGCATGTGTATAAGTGTGTGTGTGTGTGTGAAGATGTATAGAGGGACAGTTTGTTAGTAGGAAAATATAAGCAAATTGCTATCAAACATTTTTGAACAGTAAAATGTAAGAAAATAATGCAATATGTGTTCAGTTTTCTAAATACAAAGATTGTACACCTCCTATTCTATGCCAAAGTAATATATTCTTTATGAGTTAGAAAAAAATTAACACAAATTGTCTGATTCTTAAGAAGTTAGAAAACATTTACAATTTTTGAAACTAGGATACTCAGAATTATTCCAGGGTACCATAAGGAGAAATATTTATATTTTCAGAATTCCAACTAAAGAAAATAATTATTTCCTAAAATTCTTCCTTTCATGATGGAAATCTGCTTTCCCAGGAGAGATGCTCTATATCCCAGTTGATTAAAAAAAGAAGGGATAACTAAATGTACATACACTACAGGCTATAAAAAAGCATTCCACTGAGCAATGCCTGTAAAACCCATATATTGAAGCTCTGCCTATTCTGTCTTGAGTTTTTTTCTGGGCCTAGCAAACAAAGACATAGTATTTTCATGTTGAACCCTACCCATGGAAAGTGAAGCTATCTTTAAAATCTCAGATTTCTTAAGGATGACCCTAATTTCCACACAACCCAGTCCTGCTTCCGTATTCCAAAGAAAGATCTCATTCACTAATGTTTCAGTTTGAGGACTTTGACATGTTTGTCTCAAAGCCAGTAGCCACTCTTGGTAATGTACCTCACCACATCTCTGATTTTTATCATATTGTCTTTTGTTCCCTAAGAAAGTGACCTGGTGTGGCTATGACAAGAATTATTGGAGATCCCAAAATATGAGGATAGGTTTTACCCTTGAAGTGAGGGGAAAGAACAAACTAAAATATTTCCATGAGTTTCAAAGAGATTGGAGAAATTGATCATTTTTGGTCTCATGCCAAAATGGAGCTGATAAGGCTGTGTAGTTCACAGACTGAGTAGTTTCCTATGCCCCAGTTTTATGTGCTATAAGAGAAATGGGGAGTAAGTATCACATAAGAACAAAAAGGCCCTGGCCCTCCTAACATCCAGCTGCATGAATCCAAAGGGCAAAACGGTAATAGACTTAACCTAAGTCTTGTTACAGTACAACTGCAGGAGGCACAAAAAGCAGCCCAGAGCATGCATCTTAACTTTAGTACAAAGGATCCCTACCCATGTGGCCTATTTAAATTCAGTATGACTGAATATCAGGTCTCCAACGGATCCCACTTTGCCTCAGATCAAATTTTATAAAATAATTTTGAACACTAAGACACACTCTCTATTCTAAATAACTTTTAATTGAAAAGGAAATAAGAATTTTGTTTACAAACTATTTGAAGAATAAGAGTAAGTAAAGAGAATACTACACTTTTAGAACTTTGATGATATGACACACTTAAGGGAAAATGATTTTATTGAACTACTTTATTATTAAACAAGAAATAATGAAAGTCAATATGCTATGTTTATAAAGTACTTTAGCACTGCAGAAACCAACATCTAAAAAAATCATAACTGTTATCATCATTATAAAACAGTAATGACTTAAAATAATAATGAGTCACCAGAAAGGAAATCTGAAAGAAGAAATTCATAAACATAAAGACAGTAACAAGAAAAAAATTATTGTAAATATTAAAATATCAAAGAAATTTTTTATTTCAAAGTCACAAGAAAATAGATAAAGCTCAGAAAAAACCAACCAAGAAAAAAGGTAAGAAAGCCAAAGTAAAAATAAGAGTAAAACATTCAGTGAAACCACAGATATGAAAATAAGTAAACATTATAAGAGGTTGTAAAGCACAACTCTTTACACTATATCAAAGATCGATAAAATGTAGATATTTCACTTGAAATACACAATTATTCATTTTAAATGAAGAGGCAGAATGCAGACAAAACTCATAGAGTTAGGACTCCTTTCGATGAATAGATGAGGACACAATTTGAAAGATTTCAATATGGTTTTTACTCTGAAGTGCCTTAGTCCATCCTCCAATCCTTTTCTCAGGAGTGTTTCTTTTTTGTTTTTGATGTATCCAATCTCCACTTGATTTCAGTTTTGGAAGAGCTTCTCAAAATGTCTAGTCCACCAATAATGCGTTATCATGCTTTCCTATTAGGTATTACCAAAAAAAATTAACACAATTTCTATTTCCATAACATTAATGGCAGGAATTTAGTTAAAACTGTATTCAGCCTCTCATCTTATATCCATATTCCAAGAATTCTTGAAAGTGACATTTCAAAGACATTAAGTATAGGAGGGGTTTAGATGACACTAGGTTTAACAATTCTATTTTATTTTACCTTACACCTAGAAATTACCACTAATAGTATAGATTTAAGTGTCAAACATGAGATGATTAACACTTCATAGCAGCAGTAAATAAAACAAGGCAATGGTCATAACAAGTTCCCTTCATCTACAGTTCTTACCTGAGCTCAAGTAAGCAATTAGACTCACAAGGTCACAGTAGGCCTGACTAGTACCAGTTTACTCAGAAGGAATTGAACCAGAAATGCAGTAAGGCAGCAGGGCCTTATCACATTTTTTTTTTTTTTTTTCACCGTGAGTTTTACAGAACTCCATAGAGCAAACAAGGTTCTATTCTTGCTGAAAATCCAGGTAACAGTTCAAGTACAAGGAATGAAATATACACCAGTGAGTGCAAGGTTCAGAAACTAGTTCCTACTTTACCTTCATGGGATACTCAATAGCTGAGCTTGCTTTCTTCTAGGTCCAGTCCTGTATTATTATAATTTGACCCTCAAAAGTTGAGGAGAAATCAAAAATTAAAATGATAAATTGATTATAATAAGTATATAAAATAAAATATAAAATAAAATATAAAATTAAATTAAAACAGTTATAAAAATATAAATGATTTTATGTTAAAATTGTTAGAAAATTCTTTAAATTTTAGAGATGTATTACTTATTTTGTATAGATATTTTTAAAGTGGAAATTTCTGCTGCTTAGGATTTTGTTGGGTTAAAGTTTAATGAAACACTGTGTGTGTGTGTGTGTGTATTGCTAGTGCTTTATAACATCACTATTATTTATTTATATAGCATTGTGGACACTATGAGCTGCCCAGCTATCCCTTCAAGGAAAAATGTATTGTTCTAGCTTCTAGGAATGTTGTTGGCAGGTGACATTTAAATCTCAACCCTTTCAGGGTTTGTCTCAACTGCAGAGAATGAGCCTACCTGACCAAGTACAAGGTCCTTTCCAGGACAGCCCATAAGGGATGACTGACAGAGCAAAGGCAGAAAGGACCAACCATTCAGGAGCATGATAAGTAAGTTTAGGATGCCATACCAACTTGTCACCTTGTGTGAAGCCCCGTGGGCCCTTTTCACTTCACATGCACCTAACTCTTTTGCAAGATAAGTGGTGCTACAGGATACCAGCTGCCAGGTGGATACAAGCTCCTGATATGGTCAGGGAAAGAGAACAAAAGCCCCTTGTTTATGATGAGGCTCCCCTCATTTCCAGCCTATGAGCGCCAAAAGCCCAAGAGGCTCTTAGCTAAAATTTCCTGCCTTGGGGAAGCTAGAGACATCTCCGAGGTTGCACTTGAGCAGCTAGGTTGAGGGTTTAGATTGTAATGACCTTTTCCTCATTTTCATGGTAAAAAAACGCACTCCTAGGTGGAGATTTTAAGTGCTAATGCCTCATACAATGTGTGTTAGACCATGTCGATGCTGAATGTATGTGCCAACCTCAGGTCCACATTTGCATACTTGACCTCACTTTCATGTATTTTATAAATATATATGTATGGCTCCTACAAAAGGAATTGCCCTTAAGGCACTAAGGACTTTCTCTACCTTTAAGCATCCTACTCAGCCTCTCAGAGTCTACTTTTGCTTTACAGTAAACTCATTGGCCTACTCTTACTTTGGACTTGTTCTCAAATTCTTTTTGTGTAGTGAAGTCAAAAACCTGAACTGACTCACCAACAACAATATTGGCCCAATCTGAGATAATGCAACAGGACATTTTAGCTCCAGAGTTCCATGTGGGATTGGCTAAGACCATTGCTAGATCTGGATTACAGCAGAACATTTCCTTCAGCCTAATCTTTTCCCCTCCTTTGCTTTCCACAGGCATTGATATCAAGGGCTCACATAGAAAATATGTGCATATTAGTTTGAGTTCTTTGTAGATTCTGGATATTAGCCCTTTGTCAGATGAGTAGATTGCAAAAATTTTCTCCCATTCTGTAGGTTGCCTGTTCACTCTGATGGTAGTTTCTTTTGCTGTGCAGAAGCTCTTTAGTTTAATTAGATCCCATTTGTCAATTTTGGCTTTTGCTGCCATTGCTTTTGGTGTTTTAGACATGAAGTCCTTGCCC
>NW_016813006.1:32196-37961 GCF_001698545.2 Rhinopithecus bieti | reverse complement strand
TAGGTGGGAACTGAACAATGAGATCACTTGGACTCGGGAAGGGGAACATCACACACCGGGGCCTATCATGGCGAGGGGGGAGGAGGGAGGGATTGCATTGGGGAGTTATACATGATATAAATGATGAATTGATGGGTGCTGACGAGTTGATGGGTGCAGCACACCAACATGGCACAAATATACATATGTAACAAACCTGCACGTTATGCACATGTACCCTAGAACTTGAAGTATAATAAAAAATAAAAGATATAAAAAAAAGAAAGAAAATGTGTGCATATTAAACTCAGTATCGTAATCTGCTTCTAGGCAAATGTTACCTACAACATCCAGTGGAAGAGAGTAGGAATTCAGGGAGATTAAAGTTGCCACCATTGCGGAAGAAAATCATTGTTGAGTTAGGTCTCAAATTTATTATTATTACCATTTTCCACCTATTGGTGTCCGAAAATAAACGTGAAATAAATACTTAAGAGAAAAACAACCTGAGTGCTATCTTTTATCTATACACTCAGAACCACATATAGATTATTTTGAAAATTAATTTCTAGGAATAGAGTGGCCTAAAATACTTATGCATTTTAGATGAATACAAATGAGAAGCAGTATATTTATATCAGCTTTTCTTAGGAAAAAACCATGATTGTATTTACAGACGTATTTTAGTTGTGATTAATTTGAAACTATCTTCTAAAACTTCCAGTTGTTCTTAATATCTCTGTGTTTTCAGTTCCAGCTGCAAGATAAAAAGGTGTAAGATTCTGTATCTTTTACATCACCACTTCCTCCCACAACACACACACACACATACACACACACACACACACACACACACTCACACATATACTTTGAGGTAGAGTTGAGTCACTTTTAAAATCAATTTAGTTGAAGAAAAGTCAAGAGGAATTATATGATGTTAAAAAAATAACAATTTAAGAATTTTTATAAGAAAAAGAAGAAATTAGTGCCATCTAGCATATCAGGATGGCCTAATTCTTGTGAGTTTGTTATTTTGAGTTATATGATTCTAAGGCTAGGTGTCAGGGTTTCAGGATACAAAGAACATAATTCCTAGCCAATTTAAGTATGAAAGAATCTTCAGATGGAATAGTCAGGCTTGTATGGGAAATAGCCAACAAAGTCCAATTCATACCGAACGGCTGCCCCGGTAAGAACCTAATTCCTCTGTCACTTGGCACAGACATTGCAGCTTGCACCACTGAGGCAGGACATTGGATATGAGGACTTCCGCTTCCACTTCCTCAGAAAGCCAGACATTTTGTGAGAAGTTAAAAGCCATGCTGTTTCTGCATTCTCCCTTTGCTTTCTTCTTGAACAGACTGAAGTGGTGTGACTGATTAATGAAGTCTGTGTCACATGAGTAGGAAGAACTGGGAAAGTGAGTTTCCAGCTTCTAACTTGAGGAGCTAATGCTCATATTACAGGAAATTCCATAGATATTAGAAATTCATTCCAAAGTTGGCCACCAGTCATGGCAAATAGCCACACGATCTATTCCCAATTTTCCTTCCAGTTGGTGTCTGAAAAACAAGCAAACAAACAAAACCTGCTTCGATAAGGTTAGGCTATTTGCTTAAATCTGCTAAACACTTAATATATACTTAATAATACCGTGCTAAGCATGTGGGAGGATTGGTTTGTCACACCACAGGTGGTGTATTGGGAAATACCACGAGAGAAGAGATGGTGACTTTTCTGGAGATTTGGGACTGTAAGCCAGTGCTTCAATATAAAAGTGCTGTAAGGATTGAGTTGAAAGGTACATATGATTTAAACAAATTGGAAAAGTTGCGTGTGAGTGTGTGTATGTGTGTGTGTGTGTTTATGTTTCTTTATATGAATGATAGAAGATTGCTGATAAATGGAAAAAAGAGCAGAGGAAAAGATTTGTTAAGAGTAAGGGTAGTGCTAGGCAGATTAGGCAATGGGATACAATCAGTTTAAGAAAGGATGAGCTACTGAATAAAGGTTAAAGTTGATCTTTTTCTAGGGTATAACTTTCATTTTAGTTTTTCAGGATGAATAAAAAATTGTACTGCCTTTTGCATCAGCTTGATATACAAAATAAAAGTATTGCTTCTTATTTGCAGAAACTTATGAGAGACTACTTAGCTTTATGACCACTGTGCCACTTAGCTATGTCCCAGTGCCAGGTTGACTCCCAAGGATAGCTATGGGGTTTCAGGAAGAGTCTACAGGTGGTAGAGAAAACCAACAAGTAAGAGACACTTTTGTCTTCTGAGATAAGCAAGAAGACAAATAGATATGGAAACTTTGAAGAATGAAATTTTCCATATATCCATAGATAGCCCCTCCCATTGTGGTTAAGGAGAGTAGCAAATAAGAAATTGTTGTTTGAAGAAAAGGACTAGATAGAAACATTGAGGGAGATGATGAGGTCACGACACAGTAAGCAGTGGGCAATTGAAACTCTAAATTGAGGGAAACTGCCAGGTTAATAACTCCTGCACACACTGGGTATTTACAGTTCAGTTGCAGAGACTTCCAGAAAATAGATTTATTTTCCTCCTAGAGTTTGAATGAAAGTCCCTATTCTGAGAACTAAGACACTGTCCTATGATTAGACACAAGCTAGTGACCAAAATCATCAAGTTCTACTGGAAATTGTGACTTGAAAAAAAATAGTTTAGTCTCTCAGAAGAAATAGACTCTTGGGGAAGTGGACATAAAAATACTTTGTAAGAAAAAAATGCCAAATTGAGAGATTTGGAAGCTCCACATACACTATGGGAAAAGAGGATAAATTCAGCAGCAAGAAAAAGCATGGCATAATGGAAAGTGTCTCTGCACAAATTTCTGAACAGCATCGTGATTCAATAGAGAACTCAAGATGACAACACTACAGGAGAAAAGCTGATAGTAGAAATGAAAGTGGAACCTGGCTTATTTAACTTGGCGTAACGTCCCCCAGTTCCATCTACATTGTCTCGAACATCAGGATACTACGTTATCTCACTTATATGTGAAATCTAAGAAAGTCGATCTCATAGAAACAGAGACCAGAAAGATGGTTACCAGAGGCTGGCAGGGAGAGAGTGGGATAGGGAAAGGGAAGATGTTGATCTAAGGATATAGAGTCTCAGACTGGAGGAATAAGTTTTAGTGATCTACTGCACTGTAGGCGACCACAGTTAATAATGGTGTAGTGTAGATTTCAACGTCGCCAAAAGAAGAAATTTTTAACACTCTCACCACAAGAAAATAAGTTGGTGAGGTGATGTTAAGTTAAGTAGCTTATTGACTCTTTTTACTACTATATGTATAGTTCAAAGCATTACATGGGACCCCATAAATATATCAATCATTATTTGTCTATTAAAATAAATTTTCAAATATAAAATTTGAGAAATATATACAAGAAGTATTTCAGATAATAGACCATGTTTTAAAATGCCATTTTAAGCACGCAAATGCAAGTATGCTTCATACCTGTTACCTAATATTTGATATAGAAAATACTATTATTTAAACTGCACTCTAATTGTAGAATATTTGTCACAATTGTGTTTTTGTAGAACCACGTTACTAATGTATACAGTAGGTAAGCCGATTTGATTTTATCTTCACATTACTATCGACTATAACATCCTTAGGAGAGGTTCTAGAACAAGTTCTTCTTAGATGGAATTTTATATAAAAATGAGTCTTAAAATTTAACATTATAGTTTGTTTGAGATTTAATTAGTCCTAGACAGTCTTAAGGTAATAATTTTAAATTTCTATGAATATAAGTTTAATTTGCTTATTGGCCAATTTCTATATTTTAACTTAAATGAATAAAGAAAATTCTATTCTTTTGTATAATAGTAACTTCTAGAGCAGGCTTAGGCAGTCTGTGTCCTTCAAAATTTGTCCCCATCTATAATACACAGAAGCTGATGAGATTTTTAGCCACTATTCAGCATTTCTGCATGTACTAATTCTTGAATATTTATTCTGTGCGAGAATCTGTGTTATTTGTATAATTGTACTTTAAAGTTATGCTGTAAAAGTGACTAATATTAATAAAAGAGACACTTGTATGTCTTATACATTCTACAATATTAGGAAAAGAAGTTATAATCCATGAAAAAAAAGACTTCCAAAATAGGATTGAAAGAGCAGTCATAAGACTTAGAGGCATAGAAAACCAGATATTGGTGTAACGAGTAACCAAGAAAGTAGGAAGAACAAGAAAATAAGTGAAATTTTCAAACAATAATGAAAATTTGCCACTACTTCAGCACAGAGTAGAAAAATTTAACTTGTCTTTGTGTGTTTGTATGTGTGTGTATGCCTGTGTATATGTGTGAATGTAAAATACACGTTTGCTCTTTCTGTCAGATTATTTTCTGATAATGGCCTGAATCTATATTTATTCCAATAAATTGATATATGGATTTATAAAAGGTGCTGTTATTGAAAACAGAAACTAGAAAATATAGAAAGAAGGTGTAAAATATTCTACATGTAAAACTAAAACTCATGACTCCCTGCTCTTATTTTCTAGGACAATCTTAGCTTAAGTTAAAACTGAAACAGCTAGGAATGTATAGCTATTTTGTTTTGCTCTGCAGGAGTATCCAAAAACTTCAATCCTTAGAAAAATCAGGGCATAGCAACTGTCCTTGTTTCCTTAGATCTGAGAAGGCATATATATATGAAGGGGAATTTATTAAGTATTAACTCACATGATCACAAGGTCCCACAATAGGACATCTGCAAACTGAGAGCAAGAAGAGCCAGTCCGAGTCCCAAAATGAAGAACCTGGAGTCCAATGTTTGAGAGCAGGAAGCATCCGGCATGGGCAAACAATATAGCCTAGGCTGGTCTAGTCTTTTCATGTTTTTCTGCCTGCTTTATATTCTAGCTGCATTGGCAGTTGATTAAACGGTAACTACCCATATTAAGTGTGAGTCTGTCCTTCCCAGTCCACTGACTCAAATATTAATTTCCTTTGGTACCACTCTCACAGACACACCCAGGATCAAAGCTTTGCATCCTTCAATCCAATTGAGGTGACACTCAGTATTAACCATCATATCCTCCCTCTCCTTTGGTTTTTGTAACTGTACTAGAGAATCTAAGCCTGGTGCTTAAAATCTCCAGAAGAGTATATAGCCAAGAAAGCTGCAGGGCCACTCCATGGAGAAAGAAGCATTTGCCTTTTCATGTCATATGAAACACACACACACACACACACACATATGTGTATACACACACACACATACATATATATATGTTGAGATACCTGTTGAGGCTGTGCATGTACCTTTCGTTGCAGGTCATCCACTTGCATGATAAGAGCTTGTGTCTGTTTTTCCAAAATTTCAGCTCTTTCCCTGCAGGAGATAAGACTATCACTCAGGGCAATCTTAGCAGATTTGAGGCTCAGTATCTGCTTCTGAAGCCGGGAGACAGAATCCCTGAGTTCATCATTTTCTTTAATCACTTTGACCACTGAACTTACAAGCAACCAACCAACTTCATTATATTCCTTGGTTCACCACATATGGTTAAAAGTATTATGTACAGAGTCACTAAACTCCTTGCCTCTCATGAGTAGTGAATCAGAAGTGTCAAAGGCATTTATTTTGAATAACTCTCTATACAGTTTACACCAAGGACTATCAGTGTTCTCCACACTATTAGAAGTAGGATCTTTAGCATTTTGGAATCATCAAATATATGCATATTATGTATATAAAACATATATAATATATAAATATGTATTATATAAATA
>NW_016813006.1:19683-32013 GCF_001698545.2 Rhinopithecus bieti | reverse complement strand
ATATGTATTATATAAATATATTATATATCTATAGATTATTTTATATAGATATATTAATATTTATAAAATAATATATACATTTAATATATTACATATATTAAATGCAGATTAAATGCAAGGACTCTGCATTTAATGTTGCAGCTCAGGGGACTATAAAAGTTCTAACAGTTTATTTGCTTGGTTAGCTGCAAAAGATGGCCCACTGTGAGTGAGCTGGAAATGCCTAATCTCTCTTGGTTTAATGTAGAGTAAGGGGTCAAAAGGCTTAGAAAGATTAGGATGGGCCTGGAATGGTGGTTCACGCCTGTACTCCCAGCACTTTGGGAGGCCATGGCAGGTGGATTGCTTGAGGTCAGGAGTTGGAGACCAGCCTGGCAAACATGGTGAAACTCCATCTCTACTAAAATACAAAAATTAGCCAGGTGTGGTGACACATGCCTCTAATCCCAGCTACCGAGGAGTCTGAGGCAGGAGAATTACTTGTACCTAGGAGGTAGAGGCTGCGACAAGAGAACTGCTTGAACTCAGGAAGTAGAAGTTGCAGTGAGCTGACATCATGCCACTGCATTCCAGCCTGGGTGACAGTGCAGGACTCTGTCTCAAAAAAAAAAAAAAATAATAATAATAATAATAAGATTGGGATGGTGGAGTGGATTAGTCACTTTAGTGCTACTCATCCCAGCTGGAATATTCCAGAACATATACCCATGACCATTGCCTTGTGAAATAGATTCATGATGACAACACCTGCATCTTTGAAGAACCCTGTAATTGCTCTTCTCTGTATGTCAGATCTAACAGTGGGAACCACAGTCACTCAATTACAAAATTTAAGTACAGTAGAAATAATTGGATCCTGAGGTGGCAGGGCCCAAGTGGGATCACTCTACCATCAAAGGCAAGGTGGGCATAGCTACCATAATGGACAGCAGAAACAAAGCAACAATCAGAATAGTCTGACTCGTGTATTGCTCTGGCATTGGCTAATTAATCACGATTTTCCTACAAGTTAAGTTGATGGGAAGTCTACTACATTCCTACTTATTTTATATAAGCAGAAAACTTCTAGGTTGAATTGACAAAAGACTAATTTGAATTATAAAAACAGAGAATCATGAATACATTTCCAGATTTAAGTCAGTTTACAGCCCCAGGACCCCTTGAATGAAGGGGAGTCTGGGTCCCCTTGAGGAAGAACCACACTACAGTACTGACAATTTATTCAGTGAATCTTTCTTCCATTCTTCCCCAAGGAAACCTCCAGCCTTTCACCAGGGTAACTGCATCAGGGGAAGGGAAAAGATCAGACATTTGGGGACTACTGGACACTGACTCTGAGCTAACATTGATTCCAGGAGACCCAAAACATCATTGTGGTTCTCCAGTTAAAGTAAGGGCTTGTGGAGGCCAGATAAGTAATGGTGTTTTAACTCATGTCTGACTTAAAGTGGGTCCAGTAGGTCCCCAGACTCATCCTGTGGTCATTTCCCCAGTGCCAGAATGCATAATTGGCATAGACATACTTAGCACCTGGCAAAACCCACATGTTGGCTTCCTGATTGGTAGAGTGAAGGCTGTTATAGTGAGAAAGGCCAAATTAAAGCCATTAGAGCTGCCTCTACCTAGAAAAATAGTAAATCAAAAACAATATTACATCCCTGGGGGGATTGCAGAGATTAGTGCCACCACCAAGGACTTGAAAGGCACAGGAGTGGTGATTCGCACCACATCACCATTGAACTCTCCAATTTCGTCTGGGCAGGAAAGAGAGGGATTTTGGAGAATGACAGTGGATTATTGTAAGCTTAACCAAGTGGTGATTCCAATTGCAGCTGCTGTACCAGATGTGGTTTCATTGCTTGAGCAAATTAACACACCTCCTGGTACCTGGTATGCCACCATTGACTTAGCAAATGCCTTTTTCTCCATTCTTGTCCATAAGGCCTACCAGAAGCCATTTGCCTTCAGCTGACAAGGCCAGCAATTTACCTTTACTGTCCTACCTCAGGGGTATATCAATTCTCTGGCTTTGTGTCATAATCTTATTCATAGAGACCTTGATTGATTTTTGCTTCTGCAAGATATCACACTAATCCATTACACTGATTGAATCCAGTGAGCAAGAAATAGAAAACACACTGGACTTACTGCTGAGACATTTTTGTGCCAGAGGATGGGAAATAACTCCAAGTAAAATTCATGGACCTTCTATTTCAGTAAAATTTCTAGGGATCCTGTGGTGTGGGGCTTGTTGAGATATTCCTTCTAAGGTGAAGGATAAGTTGCTACATTTGACCCCTTCTACAACCAAGAAAGAGGCACAATGCCTAGGGGGCCTATTTGGATTTTGGAAGCAACACATTCCTCATTTGGGTGTGTTACTATGGCCCATTTATCAAGTGACCCTAAAGGCTGCTAGATTTGAAAGGAGTCCAGAATAGAAGAAAGTTCTGCAACAGGCCCAGGCTGCCATGCAAACCGTTCTGCCACTTGGGCAATATGAACAGCAGATCCAATGGTGCTCGAGGTGTCAGTGGCAGATATGAATGCTATTTGGGGCCTTTGGCAGGCCCCCATAGGTGAATCACAGTGGAGGCCTCTGGGATTTTGGAGCAAGGCCCTGCCATCTTCTGCAGACAACTCTTTTCCTTTTGAGAGACAGCACTTGGCCTGTCACTGGGCTTTGGTGGAAACTGAACGTTTGACTATGGGTCATCAAGTCACCATGCGACCTAAACTACCTGTCATGAACTGGGTACTTTCTGACCAACCTAGCCATAAAGTGGGTCATAAACAGCAACATTACATCATCAACTGAAAGTGGTATATATGTGATCGGGCTTGAGCATGTCCTGAAGGAACAAGTAAGTTATATAAAGAAGTGGTTCAAATGCCCATGGTCTCCACTCCTGCCACCCTTCCTTCTCTCCCCTAGCCTGCACCGATGGAATCATTGGGAGTTCCCTATGATTGTTTGACAGAGGAAGACAAGACTAGGGCCTGCTTCACAGATGCTTCTGCATGACATGCAGGCACCACCCAAAAGTGGGCAGCTGCAGTATTACAACCCCTTTCTAGGGCATCTCTGAAGGACAGCGGTGAAGGGAAATCCTCACAGTGGAAAGAACTTTGAGGAGTGCACCTGGTTGTGCACTTTGCCTGGAAAGAGAAATGGCCAGATGTGCTATTATATACTGATTCATGGGCTGTAGTCAATGGTTTGACTGAGTGGTCAGGGACTTGGAAGAGCCATGATTGGAAAATTGGTGACAAAGAAATTTTGGGAAGAGGTATGTGGATGGATTTCTTTGAGTGGCCAAAAACTCTGAAAATATTTCTATCCCATGTGAATGTTCACCAAAGGTTGACCTCAACAGAGGAGGATTTTAATAATCAAGTGGATAGGAGGACCTATTCTGTAGACAGCACTCAGCCTCTTTCCCCCACCACCCCGTCATTGCCTAATGGGTCCGTGAACAAAGTCGCCATGATGGCAGGGATGAAGGTTATGCATGGGCTCAGCAATATTGACTTCCACTCAGCAAGGCTGACCTGGCTATGGCCACTGCTGAGTTCCCAATTTGGCAGCAGTAGAGACCGACACTGAGCCCTTGATATAGTACCATTCCTTGGAGTGATCAGCCAGTTATCTGGTGGCAGGTTGATGATATTGTACCTCTTTCATCATGGAAAAGGCAAAGGTTTGTCCTCACTTGAGTAGACACTTATTCTGGATATGGGTTTGCCTATCCTGCATGCAATGCTTCTGCCAAGACTACCATCAGTGGACTCACAGAATATCTTATCCACCGTCACAGTATTCCACACAGCACTGCCTCTGATCAAGGCACTCACTTTACAGCTAAAGAAGTGTAGTAGTGGACTCATGCTCATGGAATTCTCTGGTCTTACCATGTTCCCCATTATCCTGAAGCAGCTGGATTGATAGAACAGTGGAATGGCCTATGAAGTGACAATTACAATGCAAACTAGGTGACAATACTTTACAGGGCTGGGACAAAGTTCTCCAGAAGGCCGTGTATGCTCTGAATCACCATCCAATATATGATACTCTTTCTTCTATAGCCAGGAATCACAGGTCCAGGAATAAAGGAGTGGAAGTGACACCACTCACCATCACCGCTAGTGATCCACTAGCTAAATGTTGGCCTCCTGTTCCTGTGACATTATGTTCTGCTGCCCTAGAGGTCTTAGTTCCAGAGGGCTCCAATGCTGCCTCCAGGAGACACAACAACTATTTCATTACACTGGAAGTTAAGATTGCCACCTGGACACTTTGGGCTCCACCTACCTTTAAGTCAACAGGCTAAGAAGGGAGTAACAGTGTTGGTTGGTGTGATTGACCAGGACTATCAAGATGAAATCAGTCTACTACTCCACAACGGAGGTAAGGAAGAGTATGCATGTAATACAGGAAATTAATTAGGGCATCTCTTAGTATTATACCCTGTGATTAAGATCAATGGGAAATTACAACAGCCCAATCCAGGCCGGACTACAAATGGTCCAGACGCTTCAGGAATATAGGTTTGGGTCACCCTGTCAGGAAAGAAACCACCACCTGCTAAGGTGCTTGATGAACGCAAGGGGAATACAGAATGGGTAGCAGCAGAAGGTAGTCATCAATACCAGCTATGACCACCTGACTAGCTGCAGAAATGGGGACTGTAATTGTCATATTTCCTCCTTCTTTTGTTAAAAACATGTTTGTATATGTAGATACTTGTACTAAGAAAATATCTTCATTTTATTTCCTTTTTTCTTTATCATGTGACATAAGATTTATTGACTCCATATCAGCATTTAAGTATTTTTAACTTTATGTAATAGTATTTGGTTTGGGGATTGGAGTGTTTCCAGTTGTATGAAGGATAGTTGTATTATGTTAGGCATAATTATGACCATATTGTCTTTATTTGAAGATTATGTATGATTTCAGGAGATGCATATGGGTTCAAGTTGACAAGCGGTGGGCTTGTGATAGTTAATACTGTCTGTTACCTTGAATGGATTGAAGGATGTCAAGTATTGATTCTGGGTGTGTCTGTGAGGGTGTTGCCAAAGGAGATTAACATTTGAGTCAGTGGGCTGGGAAAAGCAGACCCACCCTTAATCTGGGTGGGCACCATCTAATCAGCTGCCAGCACAGCTAGAATATAAAGCAGGCAGAGAAATGTGAAAAGAGTAGATTCTCCTAGCTTCTCAGCCTACATCTTTCTCCTGTGCTGCTAGATGCTTCCTACCCTTGAACATCACACTCCAAGTTTTTCAGTTTTGGGATTTGGACTGCCTCTTCTTGCTCCTCAGCTTGCAGACAGTCTATTGTGGGACATATGATCACGTGAGTTAATACTTAATAAACTCCCCTTTATATATATATTAGTTCTGTCCCTCTAGAGAACCCTAATAAGGAGAATCATTGGATTCCTGAACCACCTGGATGGAGCCTGGGGCATTTGAACCTTGCCATTCTCTCTCATGTTAAACATGTAGGATATTATTTAATAATATATAAACTTGTGGAAGTTTCTTACCCTCTCATTTCTTTAGTTTGTCCCTATTAAAATAGTGATAATAATAATATCTGTTTATAGGGGATTTAGGATGAATAAAAAGATAATATATATAAAACATTTAAACTATGTCTGATACTATTAAGCACTCAATACATGTTAGATATCATCACCATTATCATCCTTTTTATTATTGCCCTGTCGACTTACGTATCTGCTCTTTGGAACTGCCTTTACAGCAGCAATCTTACCCTATTCCCCAAAATACTCTAACCTCATCCCCCAGTGCATTAAGTGACCTGAATCAGCTATGACCCTTTTGAAACAGTTAAAATTTATTCATTTATTCCTTCATTTGTCCATTCAACACCTACTAAGTTGAATACTGTGTGTTCAACAGTGAAGTTAAAACTGATTTTGGAAGACAGAGAGAAAACTCTGTTTCCACCTTCCTGAATAGCTGCTAACTTCCTATTGCTCTTTCTCTATGTTTTAGCTTTACTTCCTGATGACTAATTTGTGAGACAGGATAATGAATCCATTCATATAAGTTTCCTTGTGCTATTATTCTTAAATAAATTATAATATGTTCTACAATTAAATACAAATTTTAAAAGATCAAACATTTTACTTCTTAATGGAATAATTGCAACCTCTTAATGACAACTTACTGTGTTCCAATGACCTTTCAAATAAATTTTCACGTGTTAACTCATTAAATCTTTATCATAATTTTGTGAAGTAGATATTGTTGTTCTGATTTTATAAATAAAGGTGCTGAAGTTTAGAGCAGTTAATTAACTTGCCTGCAGTTTTACAGATGCTATTTAGAAAAGATTTGGTTGAAGCCTGTATAACTTTAAAGCCCAGGTTTGTATTCATGCAGCTGCTCTACTTATCATTGACAGGTCTCAACAATATATGTGAATTACATTCACTTTATCATAATAAAAATATTCACACATCATTTGATATTAGGAATAACCTCATTTAGACTTCCTAATTTCCCTTCACAATAAGTCTATAAAGTATAATAAACAAAACATCCCTTTACAGAAAAATAAATTCAGATGATGAGACTTAGTTGAGATGATGCCAACTCTTCCAGTTAACAGAGGGTAGAGCCAAGACACAAATTTCTTACTATGAATGTCATTTGAGAATTAAAAGATTTGTCAATGCACTGCAAGCAGTGGTAAATTATGTTCTATGAGAAACAATCTGAAGTGGAAGAAGTTGAGCAAGGATAGTAAATAAAGTAAAGTTCCTAATAGAGGGAGCTATTTAGGCCAAAATATCTACTCTAGGAAAAAAGTAGATAGATGAGGTGGCATGTACACAAAGACTACAGCGAGAGCACAGGCACAGTTATCATCTCAGCTTGTTATCATTAAAATGAGACATGGCTTTTCTTTCATCTTTCAGGTTATAAGAGAGGCATATTTAAGTTACTTAAATGAAGCAGGGTTTAATGTAAGAATAAACCAGGAAGAGAAAAAATGTAAATATGATCATTTTACTTTCTGGTTTTATATCCTCCAGGGGTTCCAATAACCTGTATGATAAAAATTGGAATCCTGGTTTACGAGTCTTTTTATAGCTAAATAATGACTTCATCTTCAGCCTTATCTCTAGCTGTTTCTGCTACCCTACTAAACTTATTTCAGTTCTTTTAAAGGACTATAATCTCTCTTCTCTAAGAAATGTGTTATGTTTTGAATTCAAAGACCAAATGGGAGGATCTGACTTACGTTAGCAATCACTGTCCAATACTGTGAACAGCACTACTCAAAGACAATAGGCAAGCAGATACATGGTGGTATTTTATCCAGGTGCCATTGTCTTCACTGTGACTCCAGGTGATCTATGGTTTTGAAAACTACCTGCAATCAGTTCCTTCAAAAAGAGTATATGGAAGGGGAATCCTCAATTCAGGATGGAACCTGACAATAGAGGACCTGGCCAGAATGCAGGGTAGACAAGCAAAATCATCATTACTGGCATCTCATGGATACAGTCACATATTATCATGTAGTGCCTTAGGAATGAGCCAATGAATTGTTAAATATTTCATATAGGTTAGTAGATATAAAGAGGTTAAACAATGAACTTGGATTAATGCCCTAAATAAGCAGCAACTGTTAACAAAGTCATTAATTAGGGTTATGTTTACTTTATTTTTTATCATCAAGTGTAATTATTTGTTTGAAATGAGATCCTGTTATTAGCAGTCAACATTTCAGGTAGCAAAAGAAAACATGCTTACATTTGTCAATTTGGATCACAGAATTTTGCCAAGTTTAGCTTGAGACTTACTTACTACTTTAATAAGTTTGCTAAAGAAAGATTTTTCTTTACAACAGTTATAGAGAGTCTCATTAGTGAATTTGCTCATTAGGCTTTGGCTTTAATAGATAAAAACACTGAAGTAGGAGGACAGACTAATCAGTTTTGCTAAATGAGTACGGCTGCCTTCCATTAAAAAAAAAATTCCTTGGGCTTCTAATGGGATACATTATTTCCGGTGAATAATCTTTGGAAAAGGAATTTTAAGATGACTGCTATGCTTTAAAATTTCAAATCACTATAACCATAATAGAACTTGATCATCAGATTGATTATCATGATAACTATTACAGTTGTCCATTTCAAAATAAGCATTAAATATATCAAAAATTACATTTGCATATATTACTAGTTTAATTGTCCTAAATATAACTGAAAACTATTATTAAACCAGTTTATTCATGGCTTGGGGTGTTATAATTAGGCCACATATTTTGGAGTTTGATGTGAGCAAATCCGATTAATAGACTAATCAACTAATTGAAATGGTCTTATATATGGCTTTATTTTACTCACATTGCATACGTTAAGTTATATAAGCATATATACATATTTTATTAATAATAGATTTTTGCTACTTATTGTATTATTTTTTTATTTCTGCTTTCTCATTCCATCAATGTATTAGCTAAGATACAAGCAGGAAACAAGTATTTCAATGAGCAGACTTAGGAAAGACATACTTACAAAGGATTAGACAGGGATATGGAATATGGAATGGTGAGACATTCAGAAGCAATGCAAAGCCATTACCACTCTTAGTGCTGAAGGAACAAGGAGAGGATTATCAAAGCCTACTGAGACCCAGAACTCTGGAGGAGGGCCCATCTACCATATAGAATACTGCCAGAGACTGTGTATTGATAAAGGGAAGAGGCAAGGAAGAAATACTGTTCTATGGTCCCTGGTCTCTAACTCCATCTACTCCAATCTCCCAGGGGTTCCCACTGAGTTGACCGAATGAGAAGACAGCTAGAGAAATTTGAAGAGTCACTCTATAGGCCTTAGCCTCCTAGGGAAAAGCAAAGCAGAGAAAGGCAGTGTGCAAACTGGGATAGAGCAAGCACAATATATTCCACAATTACCAATATAAAGGGATGGGTTTTAAGTTTTCTTAAAAAGGATTTTTATTATGAAAATCGGATTCTGTATTGTAAAATTATTCAAATACACAAGAAAGTATAGAGAACACTCTACTAAGTACCTCCGTATAAGAACGTAGTTTTCTTCTAATTTTAAAAAGTTACTCATGCTTGTTTCATATTTTTTAAAAATCATAAGTACAGTTGAAGTCCTCTACATAATTCTGAAACCATTCCCCTTGTTATCCCTAGGAAATTTGACAATTAATAAATCTAGAAATGTGTTTAGAATTTTACTCTAATATAAATATATAATAATATAATACATATATGATTATAACAATTATACAATATAGTACAGATGTAATTACATGTAAAGTATTGTTTGGTACATCTTAATCTTGTATAGATACTTGTATAGATTCTTAATAGACTCACTTTTCTCATAACTATATAATGTAAAATTTATTCAGAAGGATATAAGAAATTGTAGTTCATACATTTTAGCTGCTTCATCACATTTCATTGTGTTTGGTATAAAAATTTCTTTATAAATTCTTGTTTTAAAGGATATGTAAGTTGTCTTCAATTTTAACCATTGGAAAAATGTTATATTTGACATGATTGTGATTCTCTATTTGTGCCATCAGAATCAGCAAGCATGGTTAGGTGTATTTCATTTCACTTGATGAAAGTGTACTGCATGGCCTCCTTGATTCATTGCTCAGTGGCTCAGGTCACAATATCACCTGGATTCCCATAATCAGGCATTCAGTTTCTATCTGTGCCCTGACAGAGTGACAACTCTTTCTTAAAAGAAGAGTAGTTATTTTCTAAAGAACATATAACCTTGAGAGAAAAAAAAAGTCCCAGTAGCTCAGTTTGGTTATTGATAATCGCTAACAGAAAACAAGGAGAATATATGAATAAAATATAATGTATATACTTACTAGAAAACATTGGAAAAATATAAAGATATTCAAGAACTATGAGGTAAAGATTTAGAAGAAAATAAATAGAAATAAGGTTTACATTTATGATGACTTTTAACTTGAAAATTCTAGTGAAGAAGACTGGGAGTTTGAGCAACTGAGCAGTACATTCTACAGAGAGGTGGGAGAGATAAATATTGGAGTCTAGGCTTACAAGTAGAGAGGCCCTGACAAACACCTTGAGAGTCTATACCCTAGGAAGAAGGTGAAATAGAAGTAGTGAAGTCTTCACAGGGTCTAAAGCTCAGAATACATGATATTAATCCCTTATTAGAATTACATTAATCTAGGATGACTAGTGATTCTTGAATAGCCAGCAGACAATAGCAAAGATAATTCTATCCTAGAGTAAGAGAATAGTATCCAGAGACTCAATTTACTTTTATAGTCTTCATACGTATGGCTTGATAAGCATAACCAGGTATGTGAGTAGATAAAATTAAAGTGACCACAAAGCCAAAAGAAATAACCAGATAAGAGATTCAGATTATTCCATTATATGGCACAGGTTTTAAAATAATTATAAAAATTGTGTTTCAGTAAGTAAGAGACATAATTTTGTAATTTCAGCATTGACATATAAACTTAAAGAAAATAAGGAAAATTGAAATTGTAAAACTTAAAAACACAATAAGAGAAACTAAGAACTTAGTGTATATATTTGACAGTAGACTAGATGAAGCTAGAGAAAGAAGTAGTAAATTGGGAGACATCTCAAAAGAAAATATTAAAACTGAAGCAAAGGTAAACAAAAGGGGGGGGGGGGCGGAGCGAGATGGCCGAATAGGAACAGCTCCAGTCTCCAGCTCCCAGTGCGAGCGACACAGAAGACAGGTGATTTCTGCATTTTCAACTGAGGTACTGGGTTCATCTCACTAGGGAGTGCTGGACAATCAGTGCTGGTCAGCTGTGCAGCCCGACCAGTGAAAGCTGAAGCAGGGCGAGGCATCACCTCACCTGGGAAGTGCAAGGGGGAAGGGAATCCCTTTTCCTAGCCAGGGGAAGTGAGACACACAACACCTGGAAAATCGGGTAACTCCCACCCCAATACTGTGCTCTACCAAGGGGCTTAGCAAACGGGCACACAAGGAAATTATATCCCACACCTGGCTGGGAGGGTCCCACAGCCACACACGGAGCCTACCTCATTGCTAGCACAGCAGTCTGTGATCTAACTGCAAGGCAGCAGCAAGGCTGGGAGAGTGGCGCCCACTATTGCTGAGGCTTGAGTAGTAAATAAGGTCGCTGGGAAGCTCAAACTGGGTGGAGCCCACAGCAGCTCAAGGAGCCCTGCCTGTCTCTGTAGACTCTACCTCTGGGGACAGGGCACAGCTAAACAACAACAACAACAACAAAGCAGCAGAAACCTATGCAGACACAAACGACTCTGTCTGACAGCTTTGAAGAGAGCAGTGGATCTCCTAACACAGAGGTTGAGATCTGAGAACGGACACACTGCCTGCTCAAGTGGGTCCCTGACCCCTGAGTGGACTAAATGAGAGACATCCCCCACTAGGGGCAGACTGACACCCCACACCTCACACAGTGAAGTACACCCCTGAGAGGAAGCTTCCAAAGCAAGAATCAGATTGGTACACTTGCTGTTCAGCAATATTCTATCTTCTGCAGCCTCTGCTGCTGATACCCAGGCAAAGAGGGTCTGGAGTGGACCTCAAGCAATCTCCAACAGACCTACAGCTGAGGGTCCTGACTCTTAGAAGGAAAATTAACAAACAGGAAGGACACTCACATCAAAACACCATCAGTACATCACCATCATCAAAGAACAGAGGCAGATAAAACCACAAAGATGGGGGAAAAGCAGGGCAGAAAAGCTGGAAATTCAAAAAATAAGAGCGCATCTCCCCCTGCAAAGGAACGCAGCTCATTGCCAGCAACGGATCAAAGCTGGATGGAGAATGACTTTGATGAGATGAGAGGATAAGGCTTCAGTCCATCAAACTTCTCAGAGCTAAAGGAGGAATTACGTACCAGCACAAAGAAACTAAAAATCTTGAAAAAAGAGTGGAAGAATTGATAACTAGAATAATTAATGCAGAGAAGGCCATACATGAACTGACAGAGTTGAAAACCATGACACGAGAAATACGTGACAAATGCACAAGCTTCAGTAACCGATTTGATCAACTGGAAGAAAGAGTATCAGCGATTGAGTATCAGATGAATGAAATGAAATGAGAAGAGAAATCTAAAGAAAAAAGAAGAAAAATAAATGAACAAAGCCTGCAAGAAGTATGGGATTATGTAAAAAGACCAAATCTATGTCTGATTGGGGTGCCTGAAAGTGAGGGGGAAAATGGAACCAAGTTGGAAAACACTCTTCAGGATATCATCCAGGAGAACTTCCCCAACCTA
>NW_016813006.1:7761-17108 GCF_001698545.2 Rhinopithecus bieti | reverse complement strand
TTTTTTTTTTTTTTTTTTTTTTTTCTGGGAGGACTCAGGGTGAGCTAGAATTCCCCAGAGATTAGTAAAAAAAAAAAAAAAACATCAAAAAGTGGGCAAAGTATATGAACATCATTCTCAGCAAACTATCGCAAGAACAGAAAACCAAACACCGCATGTTCTCACTCATAGGTGGGAACTGAAAATAAGATCACTTGGACTCTGGAGGGGGAACATCACACACTGGGGCCTATTATGGGGAGGCGGGAGGGGGGAGGGATTGCATTGGGAGTTATACCTGATGTAAAGGACGAGTTGATGAGTGCAGCACGCCAACATGGCACAAGTATACATGTGTAACAAACCTGCACGTTATGCACATGTACCCTAGAACTTAAAGTATAATAATAATAATAAAATTATTATGAATATTAAAAGAATATAACAGTATAATTCACAAATAATGCAATAAAATTTCAATGAAAATCTGACCAAAAAAATAATGGATAGAAAAAAAAAGAACCTGAGAGAAGGTAACAAGGCCTAGAGAATGTTGCTCAAAGTGTGTCCTCAGATAAACTGTTACTGGTCTACATGAGATACATCAGAAATTGAACATTAGTATTTAGATCTTTTTATAACAAGTTGATACCCACTCTATATTTATCACATTTTTTCAAACGTATCTGCCATCAATAGTTTTGAAAAAAGAAAATGAATAAACAAAACGAAAATAACCACATTCTTCACCACAGATATTTTAAGAAATAACAATCCAAGATGTGATAATTAAAATTTTGAAATCAGGTGTGAAAAAGAATGAAGTAGACGCACTTTCATCTGTCTTAAACCACTAAGATTTTAGAGTCAATAGCACAGTATAGCTATCCTATTTTACATGATTTTCAGCATAGCAGAAAAAACTATTTATAATTTTTAATATTAATCCAAGGTAGAATTAACTATGCTCACATTCTTGAAAAACTAATAATTGTATCAGAATCTCTGGGCTCTGTTCAAATTCTTCCTTCATTCCATCAGCTGCCAGTAGGGTAAGCTTCTGATTATTACAGTTGTGTAATACCTCTGTGTGAAGAATTGTCCTGAACTGAAGAGAGGTACCTCACCCCAGGTTTCATTCCTCTCTTAACCCATATGCAATAACTAGTTGATTTAAAAGAAACAATAAAAGGTCCAAGTTTGAGTCAATTTTAAAGAAACATCTCAGCTCCAGCTCCAGTTGAGTTAGCCAGAGATTACTAATGGAACTTCACTGGAGTCCAAATTCTCCTTTTGCCAATTCCTATTTTCCTAACTTTGTTAATGGTGCTGTCTTTCAGGGTCTCCTGCATTCAAATTTCCTCTAATAGTATGTTTCTGTGTAACTCAATCTAAGATCATTGGTACAGGATTGGTCTTAGGAAATTGACCCTAAAATGGAATTTTGATGTTGGATCACTCACAGCCTGGCTTGCAAAGAGTACTCATACCAGTGGTCAGTAATGTTTTGATTATTCCTGGTATGCTGTGGTGGTGCAATTGTTAAATCTTTTATCACTAGTAATCAGGGATGTTATATAAATTGAAGATTACGCACTGTCAGTGCCATCAGACATTAGTCATAGGGAAGGTAGTAAATTGAAAAGACTAGAATTGAATGCCTATTGCTGAGTGCTATAGAGTCATTGAAGAAAGCCAATAATGTCTAGGGTGATTAACCACCATTTTAATGTTAAGTGTAAAATCAAAGCACTTAGCAACATATAAACTCCAAAGTTGAATTCTCAACTCAGTAGATCTTCTATTTGCAAATATTGGCGCTTATTGAGAAAAATTCAGATTTTAAGAGTCTTTTCTTCAAACAGGAAATGTATTTCAGGAATCTTGAGGTCTTGAAATGGTTGGCTTCTCTGAGATAAAGTCTAGCACTCCCCACTCTCCACTCCACTTCCCAACTCCCTTATCACTTGAAGATAGTATAGGCCTCTGCTTTGCAAGACAATGTGTCTGGTTGTAAAAAGTGATTCCTGGGTGGGAAATAAACATTGAGCAAGGGAGAGACTAAGTCCCCATAAGGAAGGACATACTAATGCCACAATGAGTGTAGGCAGTAAATATGCCCCAAGTCATTCTGCACAGAGGCCTTTGACAACTTATTAGAAGAGTCATACACTGGAGCATGAGATCTATCTATTTTGAGGGCTACTGGACACAAGACTTAAGATGTTAGTGATGGCTGTATACTTGAATCACTATATCTTCTAATTAGAAAATGATACTTCTTCAGCCCACTTATTAGATTGGTGCAGGTGCAATGGAGAAAGGTCTGGGAGTCATGTAATTGAGTCCTGTCTCTATTCTTGTTCACCATGAATCTATTGGATTTACAGACATACCCAAGGACTCTTCTTCAGTGTATAAATGTACAATTAGAATGTAAATACTTGACAGTTACCATGATCCTTGTATCAATTCCACGGCCTCTGAGGTGAAAGCTATACTATTGGTAAATGGCAATTAAAAGTCCCAGCTAAGACATTAAGCAAAAAATAATACTTATCTGTGAGAATAAAGAAAGATTAGGGCTACTACTTTTTTTTTCATCAAAATGTAAAACTTTTATTCCTTGATATACACTGTTAAAATAAAAAGACAAGTCACAGTTATCTAACAAATAAATTATACCCAAAGTATATAAAGAATTCTCAAAGCTCAATAGTTACAATAATGAAAACACAACTAAAGGGTAAAAGAATTCAGGATCATTGCTTCTACCATTTAGATGTACCAATTTGGCTCCTACAAAATTCAGATGGATTTTGGTGGGTGGCTATAGATTACAATGAATTTAACTAGGATAACAGTCCTAACTATAACTCCTGGGATAGATGAGATATCTCTTCTAGAGGAAATTACTAGAATACATAAATTCCCTATATATCTGTATTCATCCAACAGGTGCTAGGTCAGAGATAGTTTGCTTTCATGTGGGATGGACAATAATATATATTTATAGCTTTGTTTGCGGGTGATACTAGCTCTTTTTATTTCTGTCATAATATAATCCCAGGGGACTTGAACAGTTTGGACACTCTGACATTATTCCACTATGTGGATAATTGGAAATTCTGGAAAAGAGGCTTGTGGATTAACCTGTGGGAGTGAACGTAAAGCATAGTGTACCCAGGACATGAATGTCTACCATAAAGTATTGACCATAGAAGATGCTCAATAACCAAGTAGAAAGAATGACCCATACAAGTCACATCAGACAACCTCTGGCACTGGTCATTCTAGCGCTAGCAAATGGTTCATAAACAGCATAGACTTAATGGCAAAGATGAAGTCTCTGCATAAACCCTAGAACATAAGCTTCCAGTCACCATGATCCAACCTATCATCAACAAAAAGCAATGCTCAGCCTCTAACATGACAATATCCTTTGAAGAGTCCAACTACTTAGTTAGACTTTGAAGAGTCTACCTAAGTTCAAACTTAGTTACTTTCAGTTTAGCTATATATTTGTGATTTAACAATAGCTCCCATTAGACACTACCTCACCACATATCTTGAATTGCTGTGGACATATTGATCTGAAAAAAGGGGGATGAACGCAGGAATAAAGAAAAGAGACCAAATAATATATTTGGAAGAAGGGGTCAGGGATACCTTGACTCTAGTGGACAAGGGACCTGAGCTTTACACAGCCCTCAGTATTTATTAGCAAAAGAGACAGTGAGAAGTGGGGTGGAATAAGGGGTCAGTGGCTCAGTCCAGAGTAGGCTTGCAAGACTGCCTTCTCTAGATGTCGCAGTAGGTAAGCTCGGCACCAGGGAGTGATTGCCTCCAGCAAACATTCTGTCGGCAGGAGCAGTCATGAGTTTGCTCACAACTTGCATTCATGATAAGTAATTTGCTGTTTGATCATATAGCCTCCAGTGGAATGTTGAGTTGGTCACGTCCCACGGGCCTTCAGCTCCCTGCATTAAATAATATAGTTGCTTTCACACAATGTAATTATGGTTAACCCCTTTCTAAAGTATGCATTATTATTGTCTAGTATTTTAATTTTGTTTTTTGTTTTTTACAAGTTGAAAGAAGAACATTGTTTTTAAATAAACAGTGGTTTCTTGGACTTACTCGTTTTCCAATTTATATGTTTTCTATTTTCATTTCTCAGAGTCATCTTCTAAGATTCTCTTCTATCTTCCGAAAGTACACTCTTTAGAAGTTTCACAATTGAAGGACTGTTGGCAGTGAGCTTTCAGTTTATTAAATCTTTAGCTTTGAAGAACAATTTTGTAGACTGAATAATGTTAAATATACAGCTCCCCACTCACCGACCTTCAGCTCTTCAATATGTCATCCTGTAGTTTTTAGTCAATTCTTTATTTTATTTTATCAAACAATTTTATAGTATGCAGTGTAGGTTAATCTGCATTGTACGTACTTTTAAAAAGTCTAAACATATTCAATCCTCATAAAAACCCTAGGTAGTCGACATTATTACCTCTCTTATTTTACAAGGACAATGGTAGACAGACTAATGTCCCTCAAAAATGTTCAGGTCATAAGGCCTGAAATGTATGAATATATTACCTTTTATAGCAAAACAGACTTTAAAATGATTGAATCAAGGATTCTGATGTAGGGAGATGATTATCCCAGATTCACAACATGATCACAGTGGTCCTTGTTAAAGGGAGGCAGGAGGGTAGGAGTTAGAAAAGGAGATGTGAACAGAGCAGAGGTTGCAACAATGAGAAGAAAGGACCATAAGCAAGGAATGCAGGGGGCCTCTTGAAGCTGGAAAAAGCAAAAACATAGATTATACTTTAGAGCCTCCAGAAGAAATGCACCCCTGTCAACAACTGACGTTAGGACTTCTGGCCTCCAGAACTATAATAAATAAATAAAGATAATAAATCTCTAAGAAATCCAGATAATAAATCTATGCTACTCTGTGCCAATGTTTGCAGTTTTTTATCACAGTAGCAGAAGAAAACTACTACAAAGATAAGACACGAAAAGATTAAGTTATTTTGAAAAGATTGCACAGCCAGCGTGGCAAGGAGACAAACTCAAGCAATCTGAATTCAGAAACTGCAATTTCAGTTAGTGATGCGAAGTCTGCTTTCAATATCATCCAGTTATTTGTAGGTGATTTCTCTACCTGCATTAAAAACTTTTCATTGTCTTTCATATCTGCAATAATACAATATAAATGTGTTTTCATTTGTTTGTTTTTCCTGTTTATAATTTATTGTGTTTCATGTATAGAGGCTCCTCAACCTATGATGACATAATTTCGCAATAAACTCATCGTAAGTCAAAATACCAAAAGTCAAAATGCATTTACTTCCTTGATAAACAAACTCATCATAAAGTTAAAAAAAAAAAAAAAAAAGTTAAATTGAGCCATAGTAAAATGGCAATTGTTTGTATGTGTGGGTTCATGTTAGTTGAACTCTCAACTAGCCCTTTTCAGATATTACCTTTGCTTCATTTTCTATATCTGTCCTGATCCTCATCTCTTGGCTCCTAGTGGTCATACCCTTTAGTAGTGCCTTCCCACTTTGTATCAGGCTCTCATTATCACTCTCGTGAATGCTTGCTCTCTCTCTCTGTCAACCTATACAGAGACCCATTTGGCAAGACGGCAGAGGAATTAAAGGACCTGCCAAAAGACTTGTGAGTGAGATTAGAAGAAATTTTAACTTTGTAATATCTTCAGAGACTGTTGTCTAGACAACAGCTTGACTGGGAACTGGTTAAGAGATCCTGGAGCCAGACAGCCATTTGTTGCTTGAGGTTGCTACATTTTGGGATAATGTGTTATGTAGTAGAAAATAATTGGTACAATCTTCTATTGGGATAATGATTTCAGATGTGCACTAAATCTTCTTAATGTAAACAATATGGCACTTTTCTTTCTGCATATTTCATTTTGTCTGTTTGATTAATTTCTTCAGATTTGTTTTCCTGCTTACTCTTCAACTATGTCTACTTTATTAGATCGTTTTCATTTTAAAATTATGTGTTTTAATTAATTAATTAATAGTTGATTCATTTTCTAATTAACTTTGCCTTTTAAAAATAATAGTATTATCTAATTTTATATTTCTTATTATCTATATATATTCATATGGACACATGTATTTAAGTAATATTCTATACTTGATCTTAAAATATATGAACTAAGTGGGAGCCCTATCTAAACATTATTTCAGCTCTCTCTTAAACCTGATGGTTTATTTCCTTATGTGCTGGGGATCTTTATTTGCTGTCTCATATTTATTTTCTTTACCATCATCTTTGGAATCCTAAAGACCTGAGTTGGGAACATTTTTCTCCAAAAAAGATTGTTACTTGTCTATGATGGAAATCAAGAATAGTGTCAATCTGGGACCACTTTAGCCCTTCTGTGAAAATCATGAACCTAATGTAATAATCCCAGATTCAATTCTTCCATGTGGTAGATTGGCCTATTGTAATGACAGTGTCTTCATTTTCCCTTGAGGTGCCATCCACATATTTCGTGTGTGAAGGGGTGATCCTTACAGATTTTCTTCACTTCTTAGAAGACCACAAATATAGCAAAAGAAAAGGCTTATTCAAGATCTAGTTGTTTTTGCCAAATTACAGAAGAAGACTTTTTTTGAAGACTATTTTTCGAGAGCAGTTACAGATTTGAAACAAAATTGTGAGGAAGGTACACAGATTTCTGGGATACCCTTTATCCCAAACATGCATAGCCTTCCCCATTATCAACATCCCCCACTAGAGTGATATATTTATTATAATTAGTGTTACTACACTGACACATCAAAATCACCCAAAGTCCATAGTTTATGTTAGAGTTTATTCTTGGTTTTCTATATTCTATGGGTATTAATGAATATATAATAGTATGTATTATAGTGTCATACAGAGTATGTTCACTGCCCTACAAATCCTGTGTTCTGAATATCCATTCTTCCCTATTCTCTAACCCCTAACAACCACTATATTTTTAATGTCTTCATTGTTTGGCCTTTTTCAAGATGCCGTATAGTTAGAATCATATGGTATGTAGCCTTTTCACAATGACTTTTTTCACTAAGTCATACAAGGTTCCTTCATTTGCTTTTAGTGCTGAATAATATTGTATTGTCTCAATGCACCACAGTTTATCCATTCACCTACTGGAGAACATCTTGGTTATTTCCAATTTTTGGCAATTATGAATAAAGCTGCTATAAACATCTAGGTGCAGGTTTTTGTATAGATATATGTTTTTGACTTCCTTGGATAAACAGGAAGGAGGGCAACTGCTGATCATATCATAAGAGTGTGTTTAGCTTTGTAGGGTTTTGTCACCCTGTTGTTCAAAGTGGCTGTACCATTCATTTTTCATTCCCATCATCAGTGAATGAGAGTTCTTGCTGCACCACATCTTTGCCACCATTTTGTGTTGTCAGTGTTCTGCATTTTGGCCACCTTAATAGCTGTGGGAAGCAGACATCTTTTCTGTTCTTAATAACTTTATATTATTCTGCCACATGATTTTCTTTTAATTTATATAACAACAGCCTATAAATGGACACTCAAGTTTTTTTCCTTCATTTTTTTGATGACAATGTGTTATGCATTTTTGTATGTAATAAAATACATCTCTCATTATTTCCTTGGTATAGAGCACTACAAATTTAATTAGCAAATCAATAAATACACAGAATTTATATGAATAAAAATATATTGCCAGATTTTATTTTAGACAGTATATATCAATGTATGCCCTCAAAAGCAGTGTTTGGTGATTTACAGATTTAATTGTAGTAGTATTACTTTATCTAAATTATTTTCCTTTTGTATGCAAGCTCAAATACAGAAAACTAATGAATTACATTGGTGACCATAGCAGAAAAAAGTTAGAATGTGTTTCAGTACTGCACATAAATAAAGCTCTGCAAGGATACCCTTTGCTTGGTTGCCAGAAATGATCATTGCTCACTCGACAGAAGGTGCATAAAGGAATATGAGAAATGGAATAATAAAACTAACTGCAAAGAATAAACTGTACCTATTTTGGAGATTTCCTACTAGCCAATCCAATTTATCGGATAAGATATCATGTGAAATTAGACATACGGGGCACACCCAAGATGGCCGAATAGGAACAATTCCAGCCTCCAGCTCCCAGCTTGAGTGACACAGAAGACGGGTGATTTTTGCATTTTCAACTGAGGTTCCAGGTTCATCTCACTGGGGAGTGCTGGATAATCCATGCTGGTCACCTAGTGCAGCCCGACCAGCGAGAGGTCAGGCAGGGTGAGGCATCACCTCACTTGGGAAATGCAAGCGGGAAGGGAATCCCTTTTCCTAGCCAAGGGAAACTGAGACACACAACACCTGGAAAATCAAGTAACTCCCACCCAAATACTGTGCTTTACCAAGGGTTTTAGCAAATGGCACACCAGGAGATTATATCCCACACCTGGCCCGGGGGGTTTCACGCCCATGGAGCCTCCCTGATTGCTAGCACAGCAGTCTGAGATCTAACTGCAAGGTGGCAGTGAGGCTGGGGGAGGGGTGCCTGCCATTGCTGAGGCTTAAGTAGGTCAACAAAGCCTCCAGGAAGCTCAAATTGGGTGGAGCCCACCATAGCTCAAGGAGGCTGGTCTGCCTTTGTAGACTCCAACTCTGGGGACAGGGCATAGCTAAACAAAAAGCAGCAGAAACCTCAGCAGAGGTCAATGCCCATGTCTGATAGCTTTGAAGGGAGGAGTGGATCTCCCAGCACGGAGGTTGAGATCTGAGAACAGACAGACTGCCTGCTCAAGTGGGCCCCTGACCCCTGAATAGCCTAACTGGGAGACATCCTCCACTAGGTGTAGACCGACACCTCACGCTTCACACAGTGGGGTACACCTCTGAGACAAAGCTTCCAGAGCAAGAATCAGACAGCAACACTCGCTGTGCAGAAATATTTTATCTTCTGCAACCTCCACAGCTGATACCCCAGCAAACAGGGTCTAGAGTGGACCTCAGGAAAACTCCAACAGACCTATAGCTGAGGGTCCTGGCTATTAGAAGGAAAACTAACAAACAGAAAGGACACACACACACCAAAAGCCCATCAGTATGTCACCATCGTCAGAGACCAATGGCAGATAAAACAACAAAGATGGGGAAAAAGCAGGGCAGAAAACCTGGAAATTCAAAAAATCAGAGAGCATCTCCCCCTCCAAAGGAACGTAGCTCATCACCACCAATGGAACAAAGCTGGACAGGGAATGACTTTGATGAGTTGAGAGAAGGCTTCATTCAATCAAACTTCTCAGAGCTAAAGAAGGAACTACGTAACCAGCGCAAAGAAACTAAAAACC
>NW_016813006.1:0-5710 GCF_001698545.2 Rhinopithecus bieti | reverse complement strand
CAAAAGCAAAAATTGACAAATGGGATCTAATTAAACTAAAGAGCTTCTGCACAGCAAAAGAAACTACCATCAGAGTGAACAGGCAACTTACAGAATGAGAGAAAATTTTTGCAATCTACTCATCTGACAAAGGGCTAATATCCAGAACCTATGAAGAACTCAACCAAATTTAAAAAAAAAAAAAAAAAATAACCCCATCTAAAAGTGGGCAAAGGATATGAACAGACACTTCTCAAAAGAAGACATTTATGCAGCCAACGGACACATGAAAAAATGCTCATCATCACTGGCCATCAGAGAAATGCAAATCAAAACCACAATGAGATACCATCTCACACCAGTTAGAATAGCAATCACTAAAAAAATCAGGAAACAACAGTTGTTGGAGAGGATGTGGAGAAATAGGAACACTTTTGCACTGTTTCTGGGACTGTAAACTAGTTCAACCATTGTGGAAAACAATGTGGCAATTCCTCAAGGATCTAGAACTAGAAATACCATTTGACCCAGTCATCCGATTACTGGGTATATACTCAAAGGATTATAAGTCATGCTGCTATAAAGACACATGCACACGTATGTTTATTGCGGCACTATTCACCATAGGAAAGTCTTGGAATCAACCAAAATGTCCATCAGTGACAGACTGGATTAAGGAAATGTGACACATATACACCATGGAATATTATGCAGCCATAAAAAAGGATGAGTTCATGTCCTTTGTAGGGACATGGATGCAGCTGGAAACCATCATTCTCAGCAAACTATCGCAAGAACAGAAAACCATATACCGCATGTTCTGACTCATAGGTGGGAATTGAACAATGAGATCACTTGGACACAGGAAGGGGAACATCACACACTGGGTCCTATTGTGGGTAGGCGGTACGGGGGCAGGATAGCATTAGGAGATATACCTAATGTAAATGATGAGTTAATGGGTGCAGCACACCAACATGGCACATGTATACATGTGTAACAAACCTGCATGTCGTGCACATGTACCCTAGAACTTAAAGTATAATTAAAAAAAAAAAAAGGAAAAAGAAATTAGACATCCTTTAGATCACTTGCCCAGGAAAAATAATTTATACAAGAGTTATGTCTTTTAGCTAAGGTAAACGAGTAGAAAATGATTTTATGAAGAAAGTCACTTTTACTTGCGTTACTGATGGAAAGACAGAAATTAGCAAAAGAAACAAGGTAGCTTTCAGCTGGCTAAACAATTAATTTGGCAAAAGTAGAAGCTGCTGACTCACTAATAAGAAAAGATTTATTTGAAAAAGATCTGTGTTGCCTCTGTGGAACTTATGTAACTTTGTGCTATATATGTTTTTTCTAAAAAGGATCTGTTGAATTTAAAATACCTCCACATGATTGAAAGCTCTTAAAAAGATGGAGTGTTATGCAAAGAAAATATATATGATGATGTATTTTTTTTTTCTGTAAGAGCTCTACTAACATGGAATGGTTCATTTCAAGATCTTTGTAAGTGTAAAAAATGGCATGCATAATATTTCAAATTGGTTTTTACCCATGCCCATGTATAAAATGTGGCGTAAATAAATAATTTCCTAAAGAATATTTCTGGTTCTTCTATTTATGTAAGGCGAGTCCTTTCTTCATTTTTATGGTTTTATGGTTATTGACTTTCAAGGTACTATAATTTTATGAAACAAGACATAAAATCATTTATACCTAGCCTAGAATTTAGATATTTACTTTACTTTCTTTATGATTTTAAAAGTGTAGCCTGAGATTAACTACCCATATCAGCAGACTTCAGTGGATAAATGTTTGATTCATGTTTCTAAAAAGATCACGTTTCTGCTTTGAGGAAGAATATCATGTCCTCAAGACTAATTTTTCCCTAACTGAGATATCCCAGTAAAATGGTTACTCCTCCATTGTTATTCTAGGCACATTTCAATTTTCTTTCCTTTGTAGCATTTAGTTAGTATTTCAAAAATACTTTACCTATTATTTTATAATAAAAGCCAACAATAAAAAATGAATTCTCATACCATGAATCGTGAACTATCGATTATATTATCTTAAAAAATACAAATTTTTCTTTATCTGAGATATTAAAGGAGACTAAAAGCATTGTACATTTCAACATAAGAAAAAATAGTAAAATATAGTTACAAATGTATTGTGCTGACAAAATAAATCATTTATTCAGTGTTCCTACTACTTATTTTATATAAACTATGGTAAATATTTATTTCCTTTGGCTAATATCCTTTGTGACTTATTGACATTTTAAACCAAATTAGAGTGTGCGAAATGAGTTTTAAAATGTAAGCGAGAGTATAAGTCATAATGGCAAGAGCCTTACATAAATATTAAATATATAATGGCAAGATATTGTATTAGTACTGTTCAAAAATTTGTCCCTCAGATAAAGAATCATCTAAGATAAAGTTATTTGGATATTTTAACTAACAAACTCAATTTAGAATGATATAAATAACAGTTTCTTAAATTAGATAATTGATCACCAATTAAATAAGTTTTTCTACTATATCACTGTTTGGGTTAGATAAATCAACAGGAACCACTGTAATTAAAACATCACACAGAATTAGTAGTACTGGTATCTCTTCATTATGCCTTTTGGATGTATTCCCAGGCTCCAAATAAAGTTCTATAGTTCTTAGGCTTCAAAGCATTGCCTCCTATCTCTATCACAGGTCTTAATTTGAATGTCTTATTTATGCTTTGTATTAACTAGTAATCATAAAGTTATTTAAAGAAATGTCACACAGCTTTGATTGAGTAATGCCCCCTTGCTAAAAAAAATCTCTAAAAATCATAAAGAATTTGCTATGAGATTTCATGGTTGCCATCAGGTCCTAATTGGTGGACATTTTTGTATTCATTTGAATTGTTTCATCTAACTACATTAGAATAAATGTTCTAAGAATTTATCATACCAACCATGGCGTATTACACAGTTTTTATAAAAATAATGACTTAAACCTGACAGATAGTTAAAAAGTAACCCTTCAGAACTATTGTATAAATATACATAGGCTATCACGGCTATAGATGTCATCTGTTGCATTACTAATAACATGAAGGAAGAGAAATATTTAGCCTTTTATTCTTCACAATTGCTATATTTTGTGCCAAGATCTATGAATTATTATAAAATGATATAGCTATTGATACACAATTATATTAAATTAGATATAATTCATCTAATTTTAATCAACTCTATTGGGGAAAATTTATCGTCTCTGTATAAAATAAATGGCTCCTTTAATATTTAAAATCAAATATACTTTAATATTCTTTAATATTTATTACTGTAATTATTGTTCTATGATTACAACTTTTCAAGCTACAAGGAATATCTGTTTTATCTATTGAATTTGATCTTATGAACAAGTTCACTCCCTGCCTTCCAACCTCGTGAAACTGCAGATTCCAATAATATTATTTGCCTTTACATTTCAAAATTGATTAGTAATCCTTATAGCATCCTCATAATGCAACCTTCCTGATTACAAATTACTTCGATTATTTTAATTATCCTTACCCATTATTTCTCAAACTCTTAATATTACCTTTGACTTATGCAAAGCAGTTTACTTGTGAACACCTAGTGAACATGTGGAAGGATTATATGATGATTACCTTCTTCCTTCCCCACAATTCACCTTCTTTTGAGGACCTATGTTGTTGCTGTTTAACACGGAAGCACAAACCAGCAACAGCTTCAGGAAACAGTCTAAAATAGTTTTTCTTTGATTATTAGCTGCATAGATTCCATCATCCTCCAGTTTTTTTGGATTATTTTTCCCTAAGTATTAATTTTCACTTACACATATTGAAGCCCTTCTACTGTCTTTCAGCTATGAATAAAACCATTTATTTGATTTCAGAAGACGCAACCTGCCTATCAACAAAAATACAACTGGATATGTTAATTTGCTGGTGCTTCCATTGCAAAACACTGCAGTCTGGGTGGCTTGAAAAACTGAAATTAATTTTCTCACAGTTCTGCAGGCTGCAAGTCTTAAGATCAAGGTCCCGGCAGGATTGATTTCTACTGATACCCCTGTCCTTGGTGCGGAGACAGCCACCTTCTCGCTGCGTCCTTACATGGCCTTTTCTCTGTATGGGCCCCTCCCTAGTGATTCTTCCTTTATTCATAAGAACACCAGTCATATAAGATGAGGGTCCCATCTTTATGTGCTCATTCAGCCTTAATTGCCTCCTTAAGGGCCCTATCTTCAAACACATCCACACTAGGGGTTAGGGTTTCAACATATAAATTTGGAAGGGACATAAGTCATTCTATAACACTAGGTTTTACCTTCTTTTTTGAGGAAAAAAAGATTTGTAGGACCACAGTAGGAGAAATTGTCGCACCAGCAATATCATTGAGGGAGATTGCCTGATGCTGTATGTCACTCTGTATCCAAACAACTTCTTTCTGTTAAGTCTTTTCGAGGATAGTTTCCTCATTTTCAATACTCCAGAGCTTACTGGAGGGAAAAAAAGGGGGATACTTGCTTCTATTCTTCTAATTTGAAACAACTTTATTTCTTTGTAATTGAATACTTTACTAGAGTGAGACTATAGGAGAAAGGGATATCTGCACATTTATCCAGGATATGCATTATACAATTTCTCTACCAAGTCTCCTGAGGTGATAGATACCAAAAGAAAAAAGCAACGTTATCTCCATAAGCTGAAGGTTGCTGTTGCTATTCACACACCTTACATATGTCTGACTTCCATGCACTAAAGAGTTACTCCATATATAAGAAATAGACCAATGGAACAGAACAGAGGCCTCAGAAATAACACTACACATGTAAAACCATCTGATCTTTGACAAAACTGTCAAAAACAAGCAATAGGGAAAGGATTCCCTATTTAATAAATGGTGTTGGGAAAACTGGATAGTCATATGCAGAAAACTGAAACTGGACCCCTTCCTTACATCTTATACAAAAATTAACTCAAGACAGATTAAAGACTTAAACGTAAGAGCTAAAACCATGAAAACCCTAGAAGAAAACCCAGGGAATACCATTCAGAACATAGGCATTGGCAAAAACTTAATGAACAAAACACTAAAAGCCATTGCAACAAAAGCCAAAATTGACAAATGGGATCTAATTAAACTAAAGAGCTTCTTGCACAGCAAAAGAAACTACCATCCGAGTGAATAGGCAACCTAGGAATGGGAGAAAAATTTTGTAATCTATCCATCTGACAAAGGCCTAATATCCAGAATCTACAAGGAATTTAAACAAGTTTACAAGAAAAACAAACAACCCCATCAAAAGTGGGCAAAGGATATGAACAGACACTTCTCAAAAGAAGACATTTATGCAGCCAACAGACATATGAAAAATTGCTAATCATCACTGGTCATCAGAGAAATGCAAATCAAAACCACATTGAGATACCATCTCATGCCAGTTAGAAAGGTGATCATTGATAAGTCAGGAAACAGCAAATGCTGGAGAAGATGTGGAAAAATAGGAATGCTTTTACACTGTTGGTAGGAATGTAAATTAGTTCAACCATTGTGGAAAACAGTGTGGTGATTCCTCAAGGATCTAGAAACAGAAATACCATTTGACCCAGCAATCCAATTACTGGATACATACCCAAAGGGTTATAAATTCTTCTAGTGTAAAGACACACGCACATGTATGTTTATTGCAGCACTATTTACAATAGC
>NW_016813005.1:0-471 GCF_001698545.2 Rhinopithecus bieti | reverse complement strand
CCCAGCGGCTTTGTTAACCTACTTAAGCCTCAGCAATGGCGGGCGCCCCTCCCCAGCCTCACTGCTACCTTGCAGTTAGATTGCAGAGTGCTGTGCTAGCAATGAGGGAGGCTCCGTGGCCGTGGGACCTTCCCAGCCAGGTGTGGGTATAATCTCCTGGTGTGCCCGTTTGCTTAAAGCACGGTATTGGTGTGGGAATTACCCGATTTTCCAGGTGTTGTGTGTCTCAGTTCGCCTGGCTAGGAAAAGGGATTCCCTTCCCCTTGTGCTTCCCAGGTGAGGCAATGCCTCGCCCTGCTTCAGCTCTCGCTGGTCGGGCTGCAGTAGCTGACCAGCACCGATTGTTCGGCACTCCCCAGTGAGATGACCCTAGTACCTCAGTTGAAAATGCAGAAATCACCGGTCTTCTGTGTCGCTCGCGCGGGAGTTTGAGACTGGAGCTGTTCCTATTCGGCCATCTTGCTCCGCCCC
>NW_016813004.1:81772-84250 GCF_001698545.2 Rhinopithecus bieti | reverse complement strand
ATTTCCACAATGGTTTAAACTACAATTCTCCTAAGAGTCTAAAATGTTGACACAGAACTATATTCACCCTTATTTTTTTCCTAGAATCTGTGTGTAAGAGAACAAAAGTCTATTCAGGATATATATGCTAGGGATATCACCCAGTTGCACATCTTATCAAAAACTTTCTCTCAACTTCATTATTCTAGCATTTCTCCCTTTCCAGTCACCCCATTTTCAGCATCTCCAGCAGCTAGGGGTAGTCAATGAGATATACTGCAAGTTTGCTGGTAGCTGCTGGAAAAGCTTTTGATTCTGAACAAAGAGAGAGCCACTCGCCTTTTCAACTTTCTTCCAAGCTATAACCTAGATGTGATATTTGGAGCTGCAGCAGCCATCTTGTGACCGTAAGGAAAAAAAGGTGAAGAGAATTCAAGAGATGCCAGCCAAGGTATAGCAGAGTTGCTGAGTGGATACAGTATTTGCCCAACTCTAGAGCAATGCTTCTAACTCCTTAATGTACATATGATATCATAGGGGACCTTGTTAAAATGTAGATTTGGATTAAGTCTGGGGAAGCCTTTATCATCCTTTTAGCACAATTTTTCCCAAATGCTTTTCATTATGAATTTAGAAAACAAAACTGGTATTTTATAAAGAGATTAAAAGGAAATACCACCTATTTCCTTTTAATCTCTGAAGTTGGTATTCACAAGACTACTGAATCCAGGTGGCTGATTCCATTTCTTAAGAAAGTTACTCTTCACTGGGCGTGCTGGCTCAGGCCTGTAATCCCAGCACTTTGGGAGGCTGAGGCAGGTGGATCACTTGAGGTCAGGAGTTTGAGACCAGCCTGGCCAACATGGTGAAACCCTATCTCTACTAAAACTACAAAAACTAGCCAGGCGTAGTGGCATGCACCTGTAATCCCAGCTACTCAGGAGGCTAAGACAGAAGAACCACTTGAACCCAGGAGGTGGAGGTTGCAATGAGCTGAGATCGTGCCATTGCACTCCAGCCCGGGAAACAAGAGCGAAACTCCAATTCAAAAAAAAAAGTTACTCTTAATTTGCCTCAAAATAGCTAAGTATAATGCAAGATGAAAATTATTTACAAATAAAGGCAGCCTGTGATGTAAGAACTCCCGAGAATGGCTTTCAAAACCAACCAGCCAGCTGGTCACGGGCAAGAGATTAGAATTATTCTGAGAGCTGGCCTTGGTGGTTTTAACTTAGCACATTCACTCAACATGACGTGATCCTTCAGTGCCAGACTGTTTAGTAACCCATCATCTAGGGTCCCGCAGTGGGATATGGCCATGGTCAAAGTGCCCTTTGCCAGCATGTAATTTGGTTTCAACATCAAGTTCACCATGAGAGCATATAAACACCACACGTGTAATTTAAGATTCACAAATAGAAAACTGCCCAGTTGTTTTTAGAACACATCACCACTGGGGAAGCTATAGAATGAAAATGCCACCAAGGTGAACAGTAAATGGCTTTGCCATGTTAAAATTGACACCACACTCTCTCTTTATAGAGGTTATATGGGAAGACTTCCTTACATAGACTGTGGTAAGAAAATAGGAAAGTTTCAATTTGTTCTTTCCCAACATTGTCAAGAAGTTTCAAAAAAAGAAGAAAACACACACCACAAATAGAGACCTACCCCAAAAAAGTAACATGATACATTTCACTTTCCTGTCTATTTAAATGGAATGACATTTTTTCTTTTTAAGAGAAACAAATGGGAGATAAATAAAAATCTAATAGCAAAGAATTAAGCACCCATTAAGGATAAGAAAAAGGGATGGAACAAGGGGTGGGGCCACACCTGGCATTATCGAAGAAAAAAGGGCTCACTGCCCAATGTTCTAGAAGTCAGTATTACGACACTGGGATTTTAAGAAAAGCAAAACTTATCTTAGTTTCTTTTCAGAGACAGGGTCTTGCTGTGTTGCTCAGGCTGAAGTACAGTGCTGTGATCACAGCTCAGTGCAGCCTCAAACTTCTGGCCTCAAGCAATCCTCCTGCCTTAGCCTCCCCAAATGCTGGGATTACAGGCATGAGCCACCGAGCCTGGCCTAAGAAAAGCTTTTTATTGTAAGTCAACTAACAAGGAGACAGGAGTCCAGCTTAAATATGTCTCCCTGTGTTGGGCTTAAAGGCAGTCCTTTTATTAGAAAAGGTTTAAGGGGCTGGGTGTGGTGGCTCACACCTGTAATCCTAATACTTTGGAGGCCAAGGCAGGCAGATCACTTCAGGTTAGGAGTTCGAGAGCAGTCTGGCCAACATGGTGAAATCCCATCCCTTCTAAAAATACAAAAATTAACCAGGTGTGGTGGTGCACACCTGCAATCCCAGCTACTCGGGAGGCTGAGGCAGGAGAGGTGCTTGAACCCGGGAGGCAAAGGTTGCAGTGAGCAGTGATCGAGCCACTGTACTCCAGCCCAGGCCACAGAGTGAGACTCCATCTCCGTCTCAAAAAAAAAAAAAT
>NW_016813004.1:75080-78003 GCF_001698545.2 Rhinopithecus bieti | reverse complement strand
AGATTTCAAAATATAAAATCTTAGAGTGTTTTGAGGAAAAAAAAACTGTTAAGCAGCCTACCTGTGTAAAATATTTCCCATCCTGTTTCAACACTTTCATTGAGAGGTCAAGAATCAGTCTGAGAAACTCCCATGTGGAATCTGAAGGTTTAAAAGAACAAGTTTCATAAATATGGGTTTGTACGCATCCACAACATCTGAAGTAAAATATTCAAATACTCAATACCAAAAGGGGAAGAAGAAAAAGAGGCACGAGTGTGAGACCCACTCACTATTCAAAGAGCTTGTTCATGAACGATAATGAAATTGATTTTGGATGCCAAAATCACATCCACCTAGCACTGCTTTGAAAAATACCAACAGATTCGACACAAAGGCAGTGGCCGAAACGTGAAAGAAAACTGCTTTAAATAAGGGGGCAAGCAGCAAAATCCTGAGAGAAATTCAGAGTCTGCAAACTCAGCAGGAACTCGAGTTTATAGAAAAAACATGAACTAGCTGTGATTTTGAACAAACATATGGTTTGAGAAAGAGAATTATCTCTGTTGTTAGATAAGTGACCAATTTGTACCAATACAGGTTGAAAATCACATAAATTAAATACATTATCAAATGATTTACCGTCTCAATAATGTAATGAGTCATTTTATTTCATTTTTATTTCAAATGACTGAATGAGTTCACTCATTTAGTGGCAGAACAGGAATTGAAGCCAAATCCAGTCATCTTTCCACCATGGACCTCAATTTAACTCCCTAAAAATGTGAGAGAACTAGACAGTCTCTAAGATCCTTTCACCCTCACATGGTGCCCAGAGAAACATTTCCATCATAAGTATCTTGGTTTAAAAAAAAAAAAATCTACCTTCTTCTGGAGACGTGGAGATTGGAACAGCAGTCAAATCATTAATCACATAATCAAATTCTCTCCCTTCTTTGGCGTACCTCTTCAGTACCGGAATACAGTCTTCTATTAGAACCTTCCAGAAAGAACAGGAATAGATGAGTAAGCCAACATGTGGATGTAGTTAAACAAAAAACAATAGTAAAGGAAGGAGGAAAAAAACACCAAGTGGGGGCTTATATCCACAGCTATCCACAGTATCTGCTACAGGAACCAAAAAACTTTTATCTATGTCTGTTAATAGCAAAAATTAAGTGCTTACCATATATGCTTTATATGCCTTCTCATTTCAATAAAGCAACAATACTAGAGGCACTATTATCCATTTTACCAATGCAGAAACAAACTTGAGGTGTTATCCAGCTTGCCCACAGGTCCACGAAGTATACCTATTACTATCTGAAACCCAACTACATACTTTCATCTCTAATCTATACTGCCTCTCCTACCACTATTTGTATTATCTTCTTTTGATTTTTCTTATTTTTTAAAATTAATAAACTATTTTAAAAGTTTTCTAGAGACAGGGTCTCACTATGTTGCCCAGGCTGGTCTTGAACTCCTGGGCTCAAGCAATCTGCCTACCTTAGACTCTCATAGTGCTGGGATTAGAGGCATGAGCCACCGTACCCAGCCTAATTTTTCTTTTATACTAAGCATTGAATGACTTCATTGTTTATGGATTTATTTTTGCATGTTACTCAAACTATAAACATGTTGTTCCTCAATTTTCTCTAATGCTTGGCTACTGCTAATAAAGCTATATATAACAGCTCCCACCATCAGAGTCAATCAAGAGTCCAGCTGGAATTCCCATACAGATCATACATAGTCAATACAGGAAAGAAGTTTGAGGTCAGCTGTATATTTGAAGTACTGAGGCTCTATGCTGGGGACACATCTGGATCTAAGCAACATCCTGAACTAAACGGGAGTTACTGTCATCCTTTAGTTTTCTAATTCAAAAAAAAAAAAAAATACATTAAGTAAAAGAAAAATTACATATAATAGTCAGAAATCAAGAGTTTAAGAGTTTGCCAGGCCAGGAGCAGTGGCCCAACACCTGTAATCCCAGTACTTTGGGAAGTTGAGGTGGGCAGAACACCTGGAGCCCAGCAGTTATAGAGCAGCCTGGGCGACATGGTAAAAGCCTGTCTCTAGAAAAAATAGAAAAACCAGCTGGGCCTAGTGGTATGTGCCTGTAGTCCCAGCTACTCAGGAAGCTGAGGTGGGAGGATCGCTTGAGCCTGGGAGTTCGAGGGTGTAGTGAGCCATGATCATGACACCACTGCGCTCCAGCGCTCCAGCCTGAGTGACAGAGCGAGACCCTGTCTCAAAAAACAAAAAACAAAAAAAGTTCACTGCAATTCCCTAAAATAACCTAGCCCATGTTGTTTCTCATCATTCTTCTTATAGCCTCACAGTTGTAAGAAACTGGGACTTCTCTGTCCTATTGTTTTATAACTTGTCTCACTTAATGCATCATACAAGTACCCGTGGAGGTACTAACACCACAGTTGCCTTCAATTCACTATGAATCCTGTTTGATACGCTCATAATTTTTCCATACGTTCACACAGATTCTTACAAATACTTGCACAGAAATACAAATGTATGTGCTCTTTTGTAAAATTTGGATCACGCACATCATTCGGAACTTGAACATTTTCACCGAACATCTCTCCAGGTAATAACACACATTTTAAAATACGCCATTCCACTAAAACATTCTTTCTGTTGTCATTGCCAAGCCTTGGCCACTACAAGCACATCTATAATAAAACCTTGTAGTGACACCTTTTTAACTGTGGGCTGGGTGCTCAAACACAGGGTAGAAGCCATGTGTTTCGGTTTTGATAGCATTTCACATGCCAAACAGCAATGCATATGAGCACCTGTCTCCTCCTCGCATCCTCCCCAGCATGGAATATTGCTCCTCTACTAAATTTTGTGAAGTCTGTTGCTAACGTTTTCACAAGAACTTCCTAGGCCACCAACAGGGGTGACCATCTTGTGGTAC
>NW_016813004.1:64889-73714 GCF_001698545.2 Rhinopithecus bieti | reverse complement strand
TTCCCAATTATTACCAAAACATCAAAATGAATTGTTATCAGAGATTTTATTCTGATTCTTTGAAAAAAAATATAAACGTTTATATGTATATCTCATTTTAAATGGAATGTCTATTTGTTGAAAAGTTAAAAAAAACATGATTCCCCAAACCTAAAAATTATCATTGCCATAAGTTTGGTTATTTATTTATGGTCTTTTTTTCTACACTTCTAAAATTTACATAATTAGAACAATACTACATAAACTAATTTTTTTTTTCACTTAACATTACACATTATATCATAAGCATATACCCAGGTCAATTTCTTTGAAAACAATCTTAATGTCACATGATTTATGGATTTAATATGCTTAATCACTCCCTTCTTTTTTTTTGTTTTTTGTTTTTGAGACGGAGTCTTGCTTTGTCGCCCAGGCTGGAGTGCAGTGGCGCAATCTTGGCTCACTGCAAGCTCCACCTCCCGGGTTCCCGCCTTTCTCCTGCCTCAGCCTCCCGAGCAGCTGAGACTACAGGTGCCCACCACCACGCCTGGCTAATTTTTTGTATTTTTTCGTAGAGACGGGGTTTCACTGTGTTAGCCAGGATGGTCTCAATCTCCTGACCTTGTGATCCACCCACCTCGGCCTCCCAAAGTGCTGGGATTACAGGCATGAGCCAATGCATCCGGCCCGTCTTATGGTACTTTTTACAGGTTATTTGACTTATTCTGAGAAGTACCAGTAAATACCCTTTATACCTTTTTAAAGTTAGTTAACTTCATTTCGAAGCTGTAGGGACTCTGCATTATTCAAGAGATCAATTCCCTGTCACGCTTGTTACCAGTCTTTCTTCTAGTGTGACTTTTGGCTTGGTAAGGATAACATAATACCATTAATAGTTTGAGTGTCCTATCTTTAAGAGATTTCCCAACTCCAAGGTTAAGTACTCTAAATTGTCTCAAATGTATTAGTTTTTACAGTTAGAGCCTAAGTCACCAAAATTCCTATTTCTATGGTTGGCTAACTTGGTTCTCATGCAGATGGTTAACTCATTATACCGGCATCACACATTAACTCAACCAAACCTTTTCCCAAGTCGACTGAAATGTATCTTAGACCATATTAGCAGTGTGTAGGAATACATACTCAGACCTGTTCAAGTTCCTTTGACATTCCTAGGTATTGTGTATTCCTTTCATACTTCCTATTTGATTACTGTGCCTTGTAGTACATTAACAAATAGGGCATATTTCGCTTCACACTATGATTCTTTTTCCGAGTTTTCTTGGGTATTCTTAGATATTTGTTTTTACAAATAAACTTTAAAATCAGTTGGTCTACTTTTAAACCTCTCCCCACTCCTTGGGATTACATATAATAAATTGGGAAGAAATAGACATTGTTCTGTGTTGTTGTTGTTTTTTTCTTTTTGACAGAGTCTTGCTCTGTCACCGAGGCTGGAGTGCAGTGGTGCAATCTTGGCTCACTGCAACCTCCACCTCCCGAGTTCAAGCCACTCTCCTGCCTCAGCCTCCAGAGTAGCTGGATTACAAGCACCCACCACCACATGTGGCTAATTTTTATATTTTTAGTAGAGATGGGATTTCACCATGTTGACCAGGTTGTTCTCCAACTCCTGACTTCAAGTGATCTGCCCACCTCAGCCTCCCAAAGTGCTGGGATTACAGGTGAGCCACCAAGCCCGGCCTGTTCTGTTATTTCAATACAAGAAATACAGCATGCCTCTCCACATATTCAGACTTTGATGTCTTTCAATAAGATCTTAACATAATTCATACCAGTCTCACAATATCTTTGTTGTTAAATATATATTCCTAGGAATTTAACACTTGATTACTTTGAAAGGAAATGGGTGGGAAGGAAATCCTATTTAAATGATTTAGCATTTAGTATAGAGAAAAAAATCTAGGCTGGCTTTATCCAATCACTTTACCAAATTCTCATGAATTCAAATAATTTTCTATGTAAGTTTCCTGGATTTTCTAGTATTCATATCATCTGCAAATAATTAGATTTATACTGTTTTCATCTTTCTACTTTACTATCTCCGCTGCCTCAAAAAACAATGTGAAAAAGATAATTGGCATTCTCATCTTCTTCCTATTTTCAGTGGAAATGGCTTCTGCTATCTATTTATTATATTTTCTATTTTTTTATTTACTATAACCTAATTTCTATTAATGTTTAGGCTTCTTTAATGACAGATTTAGCTTATTATTTTACTTGGAAATTTTGCACATATGTAAAAGCAATCTTTAGTTTTGTGTACTACTTGATTTTACTATTAAGTTTTTCTTTTATTATTATTATTATTTAGGTTTTTTTAATTAAGATTTTCTTTTCTTTTCGAGACATTCTCGCTCTGCAGCCCAGGCTGGAGTTACAATGGTGATCATTAAAAAGTCAGGAAACAACAGATGCTGGAGAGGATGTGGAGAAATAGGAATGCTTTTACACTGTTGGGAGTGTAAATTAGTTCAACCATCGTGGAAGACAGTGTGGCGATTCCTCAAGGATCTAGAACTAGAAATACCATTTGACCCAGCAATCCCATTACCGGGTATATACCCAAAGGATTATAAATCATTCTACTATAAAGACACATGCGCACACGTAGGTTTACTGTGGCACCATTCATAAAAGCAAAGACTTGGAACCAACTCAAATGCCCATCAAGGATAGGCTAGATAAAGAAAATGTGGCACATATACACCATGGAATACTATGCAGCCATAAAAAAGGATGAGTTCATGTCCTTTGCAGGGACATGGATGAAGCTGGAAACCATAATTCTCGGCAAACTAACACAAGAACAGAAAACCAAACACCGCATGTTCTCACTTGTAAGTGTGAGATGAACAATGAGAACACATGGACATAGTGAGGGGAACATCACACATCAGGGCCAGTCAGGGGATAGGGGCCTAGGGGAGGGATAGTATTAGGAGAAATGCCTAATGCTCGCAGGGCTTAAAACCTAGATGATGGGTTGACAGGCGCAGCGAACCACCATGGCACGTGTATACCTATGTAACAAACCTGCATGTTCTGCACAGGTACCCTAGAAGTATAAAACAAACAAACAAAAAACCACAAAAAACAGAATTCATTTTATTCCATTTAGAGAATCTGGAGTTGGTGCATTCCCATCATTGGTACATGTGTACCCTAAATACAAATATACATATAACTCACATGAAGAGACAGATGACATATTTATCTTCTCAACCAATTATACTAAAAGCTGTTTTAATAAGGCACGATTCTGATCAATAACTTAAATCAATTATATTATCAGTTGACTTAAAACTATATTATCCAGAAAACATAATTACCTGATAGCAGTCTCCTTTAAGATTGTCTAAGACATCGCCACACGTTTTTCGCATGTATTTCTTACACCCATCGATCACCATTTGGTCAATGTCCGAAACAGGTTAAGGAGAATTTGGGTATATCAAAGAATTCTGAAATAGTAATACTTTAAAGAAAGGGTTAAGACAAACGAAGATTTTATAATGCTAACTTGGGTATCACAAATTTGACAAAATGATGAACGAGGCAGTGAGTGACTATTTTCACACTAAGGACTCTCAAAAGGAACTGAATCTTCTTTTCTCCTCATGAGATGGCTTTAGGGAAGCCATTTTGGAAACTGCTGGGCAACAGACACAGTATCAAAGTCATTTGCTCTTTAATCCTCAACTAGGTAGATTATTTGTTTTTGAAATGGAGTCTCACTCTGTCGCCCAGGCTAGAGTGAAGTGGCGCGATCTTGGCTTACTACAACTTCTGCCACCTCGGGTTCAAGCAATTCTCCTGTCTCAGCCTCCCAAGTAGCTGGGATTACAGGTGCCCACCACCATGCCTGGCTAATTTTTTGTATTTTTAGCAGAGACGGGGTTTCGCCATGTTGATTAGGCTGGTCTTGAACTCCTGACCTCAGGTGATGCACCTGCCACGGCCTCCCAAAGTGCTAGGATTACAGGCATGAGCCACTGCGCCCAGCCGATTATTTCTTTGTTGATGGCCACATAAAAGGGTACTGTTACTAACTTGTCTGTTCAAAGTAGTCTGGGTAACACATTTGCCTCTAGTCTGTGGTAACATTAATTTGAGTTGTGAGACACTAAAGGAAGGAAGGAAGCAAAAGAAGCCCACTGAACTTGTTCTCTCATACAACAAAGGATATCTCTACCATAGTGACCATCTTTGGTTTTAGTTTGACTATTTCACACAATATGCCTCCATCTCCACCTCCCAGAATGAGTACATCTTTGCCAGTGTAATCTTCTTTGCCACTGCCCCATGATGGCCCGGTTATGCCAAATCACTCTCTGCCAAATCATAGGGAGGAGAAACAAATCCAAAATGGGTGAGTCTACCTTAACACACAAACCACCTGGCCCCGCCACATGAAGTGCCGGGATCTAGCCCAAAATGTAAATTTTTCATTTCAATTTTTATAAAACTGTGAACAATATGCAAGCTGTTTTTTTTCCATTGAGGACTTTTTCATCAACCCTGATCATCTGACACCTTATACAATGGACATTAGTCAGTGGAAAGAAAATCCAGCCTTAAAATGTGTCAATATACCAAATAATTAAAAGCAGTTACATCTTAACAAATGAAATAATATGATGTCTGTGAGCTGCTTCAAAATAATATGAGAGGGACAAAGTGGACTGGAGTTGAGGCAAAATAAGACTGGCTAGGAGTTGATAATTGTTCACACTCGATGGTGAGTACATGTGGGTTCATCACACTAATTTGTCTCCTTAGGTTTCAACTGTTCTGTAACAAAAAGGTTTTTTTTTTTTAATACGCAAATGCATTTTCTTTTGAAACACAATCCAAATACTCATCACTAAGGAGGCAATGTCAAGACGAAGTTTATGTGAAAGCCCAGACAATCCACAGGTTAATATGACATAAATGTGCATCTCAAAAACCAGCAGTGTCAGAAACAAACTCAAACAAATCCACAACAGCAATAACTGTCAGGAAAACGCCATCATCTAACAAATCACCACTTTGTTATGTGATCAGGGCAGGGATAGAATACTTACTAACATCCCCACTAAGGATGAGAATATTTCCAAACTGCTTCGAGTGTAGGATTTTTATATTTTGATAAGGTGAATCTTCGTCATATACCACTTCATCGATGTCATATTCAACCAGGCGCCCATCAGCGGTTGGCCAATATCTGTCGATGGCTCCTCCTCGCACTATGGGTGGTAATCTGGAAAAAGAGAAAAACAGCAATGTACCTTATTAGAATACTGCCTTACAAGTGGACCTGGGGTGAAGAGTATGCAAAAGAAAGCCACGACTGCCGACTTTTGACAAGCACAAAACGAATCCAAAGCTTGGGCTTTTAGTTTTATATAATCACGGCCACCACCAAATGTTGACAACTATTGTACACAGTTCACTTTTTTAAAAATCCTGTCATGCTGTAGATTTTCTCTAACAAAAAGCTGAAGAAGATGGCCACTGCACACTTCATACTTTAAATGCTCCAGCAGTATCTGTCTCTTAAGACTATCTACATAACTGCATTGACATTACCACATTCACACCAGTTCACATGGGTATCATATGGTTAGCTAGTACAGAGTCCATCTTCAAGTGTCCCCAATTATGCCAGTTATGTCCTTTATAGATGTTCTGCTCTTGAATAAAGGTTCATACACTGCATTTTCTTTTTTATACTCACGTAATGTAGAACTTTTTTTTTTTTTACTGGTATGTTTCATGACAATGAGATCTCAAAGTACAGACCAGCTACTCTGCCGAAAAATGACTCATATGGGTTTACCTGATAATCTCTCACTCTTCATGGTTAGAATCAGGTTGACATATATGAATTACACAGGCATCGCATCGGAAATACAAGATGTGTATTTGTCCTATTATTGGTGATGCTAAGTCTGTGATCACTTAAAGTGGTATTCATGAGATCTCTCCATCTGCAGAGGTACCTTTTCACCCTTTGAAATTACTAAGCAGGCTGTGGGGTGGTCCTCTGAAACTAGGTGAAAGTCCTCACCCCCAACAAACCTTTACCAGTGGTTTCAGCATGTAGAAGATTCTGGCCTGAACCAGTTACTACTAGAGAGGCTGCAACATGACTTTTTCATTCATTCTTTTGTAAATACTCGGTATTTTTCACAGGATGAATGTACTAGAAAGTACCAGCAGAGGACACTAAATGACAGGAAAAAACAGACCTGGAAAAGGGGCTTGACAAGTCAAACACAAAGAAAAGGAGAGCTCACTGCATACATAACACAACCGCGTGAGTCATGTGTTCTCAAACACAGTAGTGTTCGATATTAAAACGCCATGATGCACAGCTGTAGACATCTAAAATGCTGGGATATGCGGCCTGACTTACTCCTATGAGTCTCTTTCCCTTCCCTGCTCACCAGATTCCAAGAGTACAATCTAAACCTGTTACAAGTTAACGAGGCTTTCTATGAGGGTATGCTAACATCTATAAAGAACACTGAGATTGAAAAGGCAAACTCCCATAAATTCATGTAATCCAACTCTTGATTTAATCACTTCTTTACCAAACTCCACGTGAACAAATTCAGCTTTGAGAATGTGAGGCATTCTAGAGGGTTTTTCCTGTAAATTGTAAAATGTGAAGCACCTATCAGGACAACCGCTAGAGAGCAGGCAAACAGGACCTGGAGGAAGCCTCTTCCACCCCTGGCTGATGGTGGGGAGTGAGATGAGTGAGCCACCCATGGCGCTGGAAGAAGTACAAAGTCACTCACTTCCAGGGGAGGAAGACTACCCTCTCCTTGACAGCCAGCCAGCTATGGGATATTACTGCACTACAGACAAACCCACTGAAAATAAAGTGTCTGTTCTCAATTGTGTCAATAGTGCCTTGGCTAAGGTGAAGAGCTCTTTTCTACATTGTAACACTATGGTTTTTAAAGACTGGCAAAGAGAAAGACGCATCTTAACAGGATGTAAATGACGTTACCCTGATGAAGTGCTCAACCTAGCATTAAAGGGCATCTCCCTGGTAGCCCTATAACGGGCTACCAGGAGGTACTATGAAATCCCCTATCAAACTCGTTTCAAACTTCACTGCTGAAAAATGAAACTGGACTATACCAATTCAGGCAGATTATAGCCCAGGCCTCAGGTATACTGTGTAAATTGCAAGAACCTTTTAAAATCAAAGTTAATTTATGTGACCTTGTTTTCTTATTCCTTTTCACTTGAAAGTACAAAACAAAAATAAATTCAAGTACATCCCATAGCTTCTGAGTCAAAAATTCAGATTTAACTTAACAGAGGGGAATCATTTCAGATGTTACTGGGTTATCCGTTAATGATTTCATCTCTAACATTTAACCTCTGATCTTTATTCTCCACATTAAAAAAAAAAGTATAGCAATCCTTGTCCTTTTGAGGCCAGTAACAAAGGGCTTACAACAAGGTATTCCCAATTTCCAGCTCTCATCAACCTTATTTCATGAAAATAAAAACTGTAACAAGCATAGGCAAGGTATTTTGAAGATCTAAAGCTTAACTCCATTCTTAGAAAACTCCTATACCAAAAAAAAAAGAGAAAAGAACCAGACTTCTCACGAATGCTGAAGCCCATAAATGTATTCTGTTTACTCACTCCTAGAGGTGACTGATAAAAATCAGACCACATTTTGATGTGGACCAATTCATTATCATCAAGTTAAGACCCTTTCTGACAGTGGGGAACCTGTTCATTGCAAATGGGTGCAGATAAGGAAAACCCTGCAAACAGGAAAAGATGAGATGTCCAAAAAGTGATATGGGCATATGGGTGTGGATGTGCTTTTAAAGGAAGATGAAGGGTGAGAGACATGGCTAGGGACCTTAAACTGAGCTTGGGTGCTCTAAAAGAGCCTGAATGCTCTAACAGATCTCAAAAAAGTAGACAGTTCTATACTGTGGCGTCTTCTTTTCACTTTCAGTTTCCTGCTTTCCTCTTTAACTACAGGAGACTAAACAATTACCTAGTTATCTTACATCTGCTCTAGAGCTTTCTTATGGGCTGATCAAACTCAGCATGGTGAGTAATTAACTACTTAAACATCCTAACACTTGCGGATAAGGATTCCTTCTTCTGGAAAGTGCCATAACTGGAGAAACCTATATACCCGTTGCTCAGCAATGAGGAAGTCCCTCTGTGTTTGTCTCTGCAACTATGAAGTTAATTTTATGAGCAAGGGACAGGACTTCTATGCCTTAAGGCCTGGTGAGGATCCACCAAGGCAGGGCAAGAGTAAATTGTCCTGCATTTACATGCTGTCTATCCAAAGCACTACTTAATTCCCACTAGTTCCTTCCCACAGAAGTCAAAACTGCATTCTTTCAAAATCTGACACCACTGGCAAACACTTCGGCAGTGTCCGACAGAAATTTAGATGATGAAAATGTTCCGTAGTTGTACTGTCCCACATGGCAGACGCTAACCACTAGCTATTGTGACTCAGGAACTGAATTGTGTATTTTAACTAACTTTAAATAGCCATGTGGGGCTAGTGCCCATCCCACTTGATAGGGCGAGCTTCATTTTCCTCATGATCACTTGAAAATAACCTGCCTATGGCAGCTTAAGGTTCGCGGCCTATCAATTCTTAGTATCTTGGAAAGTTTTCTTCTTTGAAAGCCTTGAGGCAAATTTTCTTATCACCCCACCTGGTCAGAGTCTCTTAAAATTGCTTAACTTTACTCTGGGGCCCTGAAGGAGAAAAAGTGACCTTTTGTCTTTCCGGGAAGGGTCGAAGTCAGGTTTTTTTTTTTTTTTTTTT
>NW_016813004.1:44178-63204 GCF_001698545.2 Rhinopithecus bieti | reverse complement strand
TTTTTTTTTTTTTTTTTTTTTTGAGACAGAGTCTCACTCTGTCTTGCCCTGGCTGGAGGGCAGTGTGACATGATCTCAGCTCATTGCAGCCTCCACCTCCTGGGTTCAAGCAATTCTTCTGTCTCAGCCTCCTAAGTAGCTGGGACCACAGGCGTGTCCCACCACACCTGGTTAATTTTGTATTTTCAGTAGAGACGGGGTTTCACCATGTCAGCCAGGCTGGTCTCAAACTCCTGACCTCAGGTGATCCACCCGCCTTGGCCTCTCAAAGTGTTGGGATTACAAGCGTGAGCCACTGCACCTGGTCTATGCATGTATTTGTTTTGCATTTACACAGATGTGTATTTCCAGGGTTGTGATGACCTCCTACTATAAATTATAGGTAAAGAAATGTTTGAAAAATACTAAATTAGAAGATGAATTATGCTCAGAGAATACAGTGTGCTTGGATTAAAAAAAAAAAAAAAAAAAAAAAAAATAAAAATAATAAACTAGGCACGGTGGCACACGCCTGTAGTCCCAGCTACTTGGGAGGATGAGGCAGGAGGATTCCTTATGCCTGGGAGATCGAGGCCGCAGTGAGCCATGATCGCACCACTGCACTCCAGCCTGGGCGACAGAGTGAGACCCTGTCTCTATAAAAAATTTAAAATAAAACAAAACTAGTTAATTTTTCACCTTCAGCCCTTAAGTGACCTCAAAATCAAGTTCTTGCCCCAGTCCACAAACTCTTCTACACCAGAATGAGAGGATCATCTTTCCTTTCCCTCCTTCACTGGCAGCAGAGAGGAGGGGGGAAGGAACAACAGAGAAATAATGTCCCCTTTATCCACTTGGGTGGTTCTAGCATGAACACAGAGAATGCTAGAAGGCAGAGTCAAGGATTAAGGTGCTCCTAGGGATAAAACCAGAACTAGAGGGGGAAAAATGTGCCCAGGGTCGGGGGAAGGGAATAGAGAACCTGAATAAAGGTGGCTCAGGTCCTTTCCCCAAGCCCATGCATGGGTAGGAGAGGTGAGGTTTCAGGACAGGCACCTCGGGGTGGGTACCAGTTGACCAAGTGAGAGAGGAAGGAGACCAAGTAGAAAACTCTTAAAAACTAAGCTGGCCAGGCGCGGTGGCTCACGCCTGTAATCCCAACACTTTGAGAGGCTGAGGCAGGTGGATGGCTTGAGCCAGGAGTTCGAGACCAGCCTGGGCAACATGGTGAAACCCCGTCTCTATTAAAAACACAAACTTATCTGGATGTGGGGGTGAGTGCCTGTAATTCTAGCCACTCGGAAGGCTGAGGTGGGAGAACTGCTTGAATCCAGGAGGCAGAGGCTGCAGTGAGCCAAGATTGCGCCACTGCACTCCAGCCTGGGGAATAGAGCAAGACTTGGTCTCAAAAACAACAACAACAACAACAACACCCTAAGCAGTTCATTTGGGTTTTTTTTTGTTTCTGTTTACTGCTTTTCAAAGCAGTTTCCAAACAGCTCTTGTCACTCAAAAACCCCTTCTGGGAGGAATTCTAAGTCTTCTGTACAACTGGAATTGGTGTCTATGGCAGAAACTTCAATAATTGTCACAGAGAGGTAGGCAGGGCCCAGCTGCAAAGGCCTTTAGGAGATAAAGTGCAACTTTTCACCTGGTGCTGGCTGAGGAGCCTGCCACCGGAGGCGGTGGATGATGAGTTCCGATTTGCTGTGGTCCCCAAAAGATGGACCACAGTAAAAACAGTGAGAGGCGGCAGGTACAGGGAGGGGCTGAGTGTAATCCTGCAGGAGCCAGAGGGCTCTAGGACAGCTACAGCCTCTGCTTCCAAGAGACCATCTGGGTCAGAGCAGGGAAGGAAAGGACACAGGGGAGAGGGGGGTTTGGTGGTAGCGTTCATGTAAGGAAGAAACCATCATCTTAGATACATTTGAGGTATCTACTAAACACACAGGGAGGTTTGCTGCATGGTTAGAAATACAAGTCTGGGCTTGGGGAAGAAGAGGTTTGGATGTCTTTGAGAGGTATCAGGATAGAGAACACCAATTAATGCCACAGGAGTGGGCCATGGAGACTTATAGAGAGAATAATGGAAGGGGCAGTGAGCTCAAAAAGTACAGGTTTCCCTCATCTCTAGGTCTCTGGAATATAATGGAGGTGGCTACTTTTTCCTTTAATAGAGAAACAAAGGGAGAGAAAGTGGGACATTAAGGAAGCCACGTGGAATTCCAGTACTGGGTACCCATTGAGGTAACAGAATAAAAGTCATCGAAAATACCCCATCCTGGAGTTCACATTTTTATTTATTTTAATGTTTATTTCCATAGGTTATTGGGGAACGGGTGGCGTTTAGTTACATGAGTAAATTCTTTAGTACTGATTTGTGAGATTTTGGTGCACCCATCGCCCAAGCAGTATACACCGCACCCTATTACATTTCTAAATTGATAGTGCAAATTACTAAGAATCTTAATTAGTAGTTTTACATACTAAGCCAGTCCAGTTACAATACAAACCAAGATTTAAGGAAATACCAAGAGGTCAACGCACTGGTTTCTTGTTATCAGTCATTTCTTAGTTTAGGTTTTCTTCTGCATTTTACCATGGTCTGCAGTAGCTGATAATCAGTCATAACAGTGCTACTCAAAGTGTGGTCAGCAGTTCAGCAGCATCAGCATCCCCCGGGAGCTTCCTGAAAATTGAATCTGGGCCCTGTCGCAGACCCGCTATTTCATCAAGAACTCTTGCGGTAGGGGCCCAGGGGATCACTGCCTGCCATTTCAAACTGCTTATGCCGCCAGGGGCTCTTGGTCCTGGCCACACAGAACCACTGGGGCTTTGGAGAAATCCAGATGTCCAGGACCTGTGACCTCAATTTCTGGGGGAAATGCCCAGGCACGAGTGTTTCGTGAAAGCTCTCCAGAAACAGTGTAGAGAAGGGACCTGGGCTCCCCCCACCCCAATAACACACTTATTTCCAGAAATACCAGGCTCTAGGAGCCAGGAAGATGGCAAAGCGCTGCTTGAGGCTCTGTGCAGGCTGTCCCTGGGGCCCTGCAGCACTGCTGCTGGCCACCTAAAGCAGGTACCCTCAGCCTGCACCCACCATACTTTGACCTGAGCAAGAGCATCTGCAGCTCAGCATCCTGCAGCGAGAAGGCCCCGGCATGCCCACTACGGGCCTCTGCTGCAAACTAGTGGGTCCTCACAGGTGGCGGGCACCCCAACCAACCCATCCATCCGGACCCCAGCCCCTCTGATATCATCCTTGCTGACCAAGAGACCGGGAAACACTAAGATAAGCAGCATCCTATGGTAAATCTTACTCCAGGGACTTAAGAGGCTAAGTTCCACCGTAAACTTTTTACTCCAGGGAGCTGACCTACCACTTGCATGCGCCCAATGAGCGATCCTGCCCCTGTCGTACTATTACACTAAAGTCCCCGCCAAGAGCGGGCTCACCAGCCACTTCAGGGTGCATACATTAAGCAAGAGGTCTCACTGCATCTGCACACCACTAACTAGGTGCGTACCTGTAATTACACTCATCTACCTCATGAACTATTCACATCACTCCCTTCAAAACATCACCTGCAGCTCCCCTCGGGGGAGTCAGCCACAAAACTTTTCCTGGGCTGCCTCCCTTATGCTCACTCTGGGCATAAGTCTTAACAAAAAACTTGTCTAGGAAACATGTTTGACCTCCTGTCAATCTATATATACATGAGAGCTTAAGAACCTGTGGTCGGTAACGCTACCAGGAGATTCTGATGTGCAGCTAGGGTTGAGAAGCACCAAGTTCCAGCCCCATCCTAAAAGATGCCAAAGGAGAAAAAAAAAAAGCCAGGTGCCACCCCCATCCTCCACTCTGTCACCCATCCTGCTCATAAGTGACTAGATATGAAGAACAACACCGGAGACTGCTCACCTGCCATTCTTGTTTGTGTAGGTTGCTAAATAGCCATGGTCCTGCCAGGTGTGCACCGACTCCGCCATTCCCTGCTCCTGGAAAATGGACTGGAGGCCTTTTAGAATGGTCTCACCATCAGCTGGAGAACAAAGGGAAGAAGGCAAGATGGTCAGAAAGAAACATTCAGAAGGAAGGCCAATGAGGCACAGTTTGAGGACTGACCTTTAACAAAAAAAAAAAAAAAAAAAAAAAAAAAAAAAAAAAAAAAAACCTGAACAAAGTTGTCAGTGTCACTTATCCCTTGTCATGACATGAGTGATAAACATTCTCCACCCTGCAAGGAAAGGCGACACAGACCACCAGATTACGTGATGGTAAGAACACAAAAGCCGACCACAAATAGCTGTGCCAAGGATGGAGACATCTTCAGCCTAGAGACAGCATAACAAAATATTCACTCTAAGCAGAAATTAAAGAAATGCAAATAAATGCAAGAACAACAAATGAGATTCCACTTCAGGTTAAATAAATTAATGAGGACACATGGTACTAGAAAGGGGATACCTGTCCACTGCTGATGAGTAACATAAATGACAAGCTTTTTTCCCCATGTTTTACAAAAACGATGTGCTGCTTTTATAACTGGAAAAAAATATCCAACAGTAATCCTCAGTAACATAGCTCTCAATGGTAGAAACTGGACAACGATTCCATATGGGACAACCTGCTGGCTTGTCAGTCTCCCCACCCCACCCCCATGGTCACAGAAGCCAATCTTCCTGTCTCCCATCCTGCCCATGGTCCTACTCCCAAAAGTGCAATCAGTGTTCCCACGTAAAGTACATTAACCTCTGCAGGTTCACTTGAAGCCAGGATCTTCAAGAACATCCAACATTACAATACTTAGAATAAGGGGTAAATGCAACTTGTTCTCTAGTTCTATCTACAAAGCAGGCATTCCCTAATAAATGTAAAACAAAGAACCAAGATATGACAAGAGGAATTACTCTTTACTTTCCCACCAGCCCTCTGAAGGCTGGCTCCTGTGAGGGGAAAAACAGCCTGGTAAATATCAAAACGAAGCGTCTCTGTGACCTGAACAGAGGTAAAAGAAAAACATAGAGTCACAGCTGACTGCAGTGTGATTTGCCAAGAAAATGACGTTAGAATTTCTGCCATAAACTAAGTAGTGCCGAAACTAGAACTGGGATGTTAAGGACTTGTTCACTATGCATAAAGAGTCTATCTCTAGTGACTCAGAACTGTGTTCCCAAGGCCACTGAATGAAGGCTACAAACGGGGAGTTTGGAGGCCAAAATGGACAGATATGTCTTATTCTGGCTTGCACAGACTTTTTTTATTTTTTGAGACCGGATCTCCCTCTGTCACCCAGGTTGAAGTGCATTGGCGCAATCTCGGCTCACTATAACCTCTGCTTCCTGGGCTTAAGTGATCCTCTTGCTTCAGCCTCCCAAGTAGCTGGGACTACAGGTGCCTGTCACCTCGCCCGGCTAATTTTTTTTTATTTTTAGTAGAGACAGGGTTTCACCGTGTTAGCCAGGATGGCCTCAATCTCCTGACCTCATGATCTGCCCGCCTCAGGCTCCCAAAGTGCTGGGATTACAAGCATGAGTCACCGCGCCCAGCCCATGCCCAACTAAATTTGTACATTTTTGGTAGCAATGGGGTTTCACCATGTTGCCCAGGCTGGTCTCAAACTCCTGAGCTCAAGCAATCCACCTGCCTCAGCCTCCCAAAGTGTTGGGATTACAGGCATGGGCCACTGCACCCAGTCCCTGAACAGACTGAAGTGTAAATTAGTTGCCATTTAAAAATCAGAAGATTTCACCCTCTCCCACTGTAGTGGGTATAACAGTGGCCCCAAAAAGATATATCCACGTCTTAATCTCCAGAACCTGGGGATGTGACTTTCTTTGGAAAAGGGTCTGTGTAGATGTAACTAAGTTAAGGATCTTGAGATGAAAGCATCTGGATTATCCAGGTACCCAGACCCTAAACCCAATGACAAGTGCCCTTATAAGAGACAGAAGAAAAGATACAGGGAGAAAAGGGGGCAGGTGACATAAGACGGAGGCAGAGGTTGGAGTGATTAAGAGCCACACGCCAAGCCCAGGACAGCTACAAGCACACCAGAAGCTGAAGAGGCAAGGATGGATTCTCCCCTAGAGCCTTCTGGGGAAGCATGGGCCTGTCACGTTTTGATCGGAAACTTCTGGCCTCCAGAATTGTGAGAGAATACATCTCTGCCATTGTAAGCTATCCAGTTTGTAGTACTTTGTTACAGCAGCCCTAGCAAGCTAATACACCTGCCCAAAATTCATTTTCAACTTTAACAATAGCAAACAGAATACTAAAAGTGGCAGTGAAAACATAATTTAATATTCAGAATTGCCAAACAGAGCAGTTGATAGCCCAGCCAAAACTCATGGACAACATCTGGAACAAAACTAGATGACAGAGTGTAACCCTAAATCCCCAAATGGGTATAGGTAGAAATAAATGCGCCACAACCCTGAGACCCGTGGGGTATCAGCAACTGAGAGAGGAAGAAGAGAAAAAGCAAAGGGACTTCAGACAGCCCTAAGAACTAGAGGAACCCCTTCTGAAAGTCACCAACAGGTGTTTACCCCCAAAGAAATGGTTTCCTCCCCCTCAGAATGCAGGGGTCTGGCTAGCCAAAGTGAGGATGCAGCTGAAACTTGCGAGGACTTGGGTAGGGATGGATGTCAGGGTGGTCAAGCCCTACAGATGGCCAAAATCAAAGAACCTCCAAGAAAAAGTCCCACATCAGGGAGAGACTACCAGTGCAGAATCCACGTCACACTTTCACAGCAGCACAAGCATCTGTAAACACCGAGCAGTGGTGGCCCAATGAATCCTTAAGCTCTCATTTGTTCCTAGCAAAACTGTGCCTCTGGGAAAGTCATTTGGCAGAAAATAATCTAGCTTGCTTTGCTATTCTGAAATTGGTTTCAGGAAATTAAAAGCCAAGGTCTGAATTATATCCCCAGAACTGTAGCATTTAAGACTGAATTCTACTTCACTAAAATAAATCTGATTTCAAACTTGGTAAGATAAACTAACCTTGTTCAGTTTGCGTTTGTCACTGAAGTATGGTGGGCCAGCCCACTGTGGAGGTGGCTTGAGTGTACCGAGCCAGGCAGAACTTTCCCTGAATCTGAAGAGCCATTCTAAAATTAAGCAATTTGTTCTTGGCTAGAACAGATATTTTCTGTTTTGAAAGCATATAAAACAAATAATCACTCCTGGTAAATGGCCTCAAGATGGTTCTGTTGGCACATTACAAAACAGAACCCAAACCCCCATGCTGGTGAACGAACAATCTAGACAAGGCCACCCTGCGTGTAATTGACCAGGTTGTGCAGTGAACGAGGACCCTGGCCTGGGTGGCTGAGCTGGGATGAACCTCATCCCTTAGGCCAAGGAAAGGGGGGTCTTTGTCTGATCTATGCAAAGGATTTGACTGCTGGCCAAGCCCAGTGTAGTGGCCATCCCCTTTTTCTAACTGGCACAATTGACAAAAAAGCACCGTGTGGGCTAAAGAAAGTCCTCCGGCCAGGTTTCAAACTGAAGGAAAAACTATACAAGAAATCTGACTTGAAGCATTACTTGTTCCCACACTATAGGCTTTCTCACCAAGTTCAGTAAAAACAGGCCAAAACTGAAAGTCTTTCTGGAAGCTCATTTACCCACAAGCCCTGTTCATTTGTGCGGCCGCCGGGTCCCCGTGGGCATCTGAGCATGCTAGCCCTGCCAGGAAGGTGTCTGCAGGGCCTTATGGGGACACCATCATTTTGCCCACCATTCACCTCCCTTCATCCTCACCTTCCTCCTGATTGGGGCCTCCCCTGTCATCCAGCCCTTGGGGAAGACACTCCAGGGAGGGGGGCTAGAGCTGAAAACTCCGCAGTAGTATCTCTTTCCAAATCAGGGCTTTTTAAGGGAAAACAAAGCAAAAGCATGAGGTGGCTCACTTAGTCATCTTGATCCCAGGTGCTCAATAAATGTTTTGTGGGCAAATAAAAAATTATTTTATTTGGCTGAATTCATCATCCTTTATTACTATATTTTTGCAGTGGTTCAAGAACATCTAGACCAGTGGTTTACAATCCTAGCTGTGCATTATAATTCACCCAGGGAGGCCAGGCATGGTGTTTCACGCCTGTAATCCCAACACTTTAGGAGGTCAAGGCAGGAGGATCACTTGGGCCCAGGAATTCGAGACCAGCCTGCGCAACGTGGCAAAATCTGTCTCTACCAAAAATACAAAAACTAGCCGGACATAGTGGCACGTCCCTATAGTCCCAGCTACCCAGGAGGCTGGGATGGGAGGAACATCTTAGCCTGGGAGGTGAAGGCGCAGTGACCCATGATTGCGCCACCTCACTTCAGCCTGGGCAACAGTGAGATCCTATTTCAAAAAGTAAATAATAATCACCTTGGGAGTTTTGAAAAATTCCAATGCCACACATTAGGCCAATTAAATAGAAATGTGGGGGTGGGACCCAGGCATCAGTATTTTCAACAGCTCCCTGGGAAATTCCAATGTCCAGCCACAGTTGAGAACCACTAATCTAAATCACCCAACACAAAAAAAGGAAAAGAAAATCCCTACCATTTCCAGACCACTTATACTCATTAAGCCACGAAAAAGTTATAGAAAATGCTCAACAGAAGGGCTGAAAAAAGTTAGAACTCTTTACTAACTGAAGCCAAGGGTAACCTGGCACATGCCCCAGAACATGCTTTGGAATTATTCCAAATTTCAACCTTTAAGCCTGTCTAGCATGGAACTTATAAAATAACCAAACAAATCAGACTTGCGCTATCAGGGTTCCTTGCTATCAGGGGCAAGGTTAACAATGTGGTAAGAAAGGCTGCCCCGTCTTTCACAGGACTTTGGTAAACCGTCATACTCAGTAAATGTCAGGAATGTCTTTGCTTGTCAATAAAAGACCCCCCACCCCAACTGCCCCAAAGGCAGGAGAGGGGCAACACAATCCCTTGAGAACTACTACATGCTCTATACTCAGGTGAAAACGAGCCTGAGGTCAGAATATACCCAAACTTGAGAACACAGGATAGCAAGGTCGTAAATGTCCACAAATCAGAAGAAAATGTGAAGATAGATTCAAATGCTAAAAGAGCTCATCACACTACTTTCAAGGAGACATAGTCATCCAAACTAGGCCAATGAAATGTTCTTCTTTGGCAGAAGTTCTCAGAAAATTCACTTCAATGGCCAAGATATTGTAACTAGTAGATCGCTCAGCCTTCCAAAGTGCTCAGAAACACAGTGACCTCTCCCAAGGCAAAACATGTCCTTTGTCTACTGAACAACGCAATGCCCCCATTTCCAGCCCACTGCCTACTTTGTGTGTTTGTTCAACAATAACTTAAAATGAATAAACTAGTCCAAATTAAATACAGCACTACTGAAGGAAAGGAAGGGAAGACAGGAAGGGGGAAAAAGAATCAAGTCCTAAGCTTCACCTCCTGCCTCATTTTCTACCAGGGAACCATTTGTATGCCCGTCCTGGAGAACCTCATTCTTCCTACCCTGAATATCAGCTCCAGAGGCCCGAAGCGCAAATCTGTGTATCTAGCTGGAACCTGCCTCCTGTGCAACTGCTCCCAGCACTGTTCCAATCACAAGTCTCGAATTAAAATCAGGCTTGTTACTTCCCTACTCTCATCAATGGTTACATCACCAGCCACTTAACAGTCCCCATAACAGGCCCCTCCAAGCCTCCCATCAGAGTCTCTCCACCCCACCCAAACTCGCTAGCCAGGACTTTTCACTTACAGACCTAATTTCCTCATAAAGTAGAAACACTACTTTGTAGGGATCCTCTATAGAACCCAGAATCAACGTCAGTTCCTTCCTTCCCTCATGGTTTTGTACTGCTATTTAATCACCGATCCATATGATACGCAGCCCTGTGTGCATAAAGCAGATTAGCTGTACTAGCCAACCTTACCAGGCCAGGGAGTCACTCTGAATCAAAACCAAACCTGGCAGGAAAAAAAAAAAGACATACATGTTATATTACTGCTCCTCCTTCAGCTTTGAGAATCTAACATCCTCCTTAACTAAATTCCATTAGAGGCTGCCCTAAGGAAATATGCAATTCTTACACATCCAGAAAGACAAAAAACAACAACAAAAAATCTCTCTACTTGTGACTTTGGCTTGTGAATGTTTTTTCAACTTCATAAACTTTAGCTAAGAAAACTCAGGCCATGAGCACACTGGGTGCTTTCTGAAGGCTACACAACTCGGACTGTCTTGTGTGTGGTCACCATCCCTCCCCTTAGGCAGAGCCATCAGACTCGACAGGCCAAAGCCTTCACATTCTCCTCTGCAAAATGAGGCGGTTGGAACAGATTTACATTCACACTCCTTTCAGCTCTCTCATGGTCAAGGAGCACCTGGCTTGTGAAGTTGGGAGATGAATATCTATTCTCACTAAGCATATTTTTAGTTATGAAGACTGAAAATTTCATACCTCACTATCAAGCCCCTTTCCCTCCTAGGTCTCTCCCAGAACTGGCTCCAAGGAGTGGGTTAGTCATCCCCATCATCACATCATGCCAAGTGATAAGATCCAAACCTGAACCTCCAGCCCACCTACTGCTCCAGCAACCGCAGCCCCAGCCACCACAGAACTGCCGAGATTTCCAGAGCTCCATGCCCTCACTCAACACTTTATTCTCAGTGCCCCTACACACACACACACACACACACACACACACACACACACAGACACTCACTCACGCCTTCCCCACCCATGCTTACCACTTTGCCACCTAAGTCCAAGGGGCCCCCCCACCTTTGGTCAGGCTTACACCCAGCCCCTCCCTGCCTGCTCCTTTCAGAGATCTGCACTTTCTCCATGGGAAGACGGTGTGCGAGCTGGCTGGCAATAGAGCCAGTCTGCAACTCCCCTGCAAGGGGGAGCACAAATGCAGGCATCCTTTCTCCTAAACCCCAGATCCTAACGTCAGATAACCTGAGAGCCAGGCTCAGGTTGTGCACAATTTCCCTTCACACATAAAGCAGCTTTCTGGTTTTTCTTGATAGACCCCTAAACCTAAAAGAGGAAAGGAAACTGGATTCCAATCCAATTTGAAATCAGGTAGCTGCTTTAAAAGCCCGTTCAGATGTTTCTAATCTTGATAACAGTGGTGGTTACACAACTGTATGCATTGGTCAAAACTCAGAACTGGTGCACTAAAATTTACATAAATTACACCAAGTTAAAGAAGTACCTGTTCAGGAGTCAAGTTAAAGAAGTATCTCTTCAGGAGTCACCAACGCCACTGGCATAACCCCTCTGGAAAGAATGACAAAGAGCACAGCATCCCTCAAGTCTCCTTTTCACCCAAACCCATGGCTGAGCACTGCCTAAGGGTTTGAGAGCATCTTTTGAACTCAGAATGTGCTAGGTCCATCAAAAGCATGAAGACTGACAGGCAGCAGGTCCAGATTACAGAAATCAAGTGATATGCAAAAAAGCCTTCAATTTCACAAAAGAAAATTTTAGTTTACAATTAAAAATTTAACTTTTTAATTTTAAAAAAGGATCTGCCTATTAGACTTCTCAGATATTAGAAGCTTAATGAATTTCTAGGTCAAGCAGGTGGTCCTTTGGCGTGGCTTGGCTTTACAGCCCTATATCTAGTCCTTTTTACAACAGCTGCATGATGAGGAAATGAAGCTCATGACACACAACCCAAGCCAACACAGATGTTCACAGTAGCATGATATGTAATAGCCAGAAAGTAGAAATGACCCAAACTGCCATCAAGTTATAGATGGATAAGCAAACTGTGGTTATCCATGCACTATTCAGGCATAAAAGGAATGAAGTACTGATACACACTACATACAACACAATCAGACCTTAAAAACACTATGCTAAGTGAAAGTAGCTTTCACTATGCTAACCGAAAAAAGTAATTCTATTTGTTATGTCCAGAAAAGGTAAATTCTCAGCCAGGCGTGATGGCACATGCCTATAATCCCAGCTACTAGGAAGGCTGAGGCAGGAGAATCGCTTGAACCTGGGAGGCGGAGGTTGAGGTGAGCCAAGATGGTGCCACTGCACTCCAGCCTGGGCAACAAGAGCGAAACTCCACCTCAAAAAACAAAACAGAAAAGACAAATTCATAGAGATGTAAAGCAGATTAGTGGTTGCCAGAGGCTGGGAAGAATGGTGGGGAGGAATAAGGGTGATGGCTAAGGGGCACAGGGTTTGTTTTTGAGGTGATGAAAATGTTCTAAAGTTGATTTTCATGATGGTCACACAACTCTGCAAATATCCTGAAAGCCACTGAACTGTACATGTTCGATAAAGGAGTTATATGGCATATGAATTATATCTCAATAAAGCTGTTCCCCAAAAATCCCAAACAAGCTGAGCCTTCAGAATCCCACTTACTGCAAGGTTGCCAAGGCAATGGAGAAGTCTCAGAAGTTGGTTTCTCCACCGGCAAGCCACACGTAGAAGAAAGAAAATGGATCCTCATCTCTCACCTTACACAAAAAACCAACTTAAGGTGGATCAAAGACTTACATCTAAAACCTGAAACCATAAAAATTCTAGGAAATAACGATAACATCAGAAAAACTCTTCTAGGCACTGGCTTAGGCAAAGAATTCATGACAAAAGAACCCAAAAGCAAATGCAACAAAACCAAAAATAAATAAACAGGACCTAATTAAACTAAAAAGTGTCTGCACAGCCAAGGAAATAATCATCAGATAACCCACAGAGTGTGAGAAAATATTTACAAACTATGCATCTGACAAAGGGCTAATATCCAGAATCTACAAGGAACTCAAATCAGCAAGGAAAAAAACCATCTCATCAAAAAGTGGGCAAAGGACATGGGCAACAGACAATTCTCAAAAGAAGATAAACAGCCAACAAACATGAAAAAATGCTCAACATCACTAGTTATCAGGAAAATGCAAAAACCACAATGAGATACCACCTTACTCCTGCAAGAATGACTATTATTAAAAAGTCAAAAAATAATAGATGTTGGTGTGGATGTGGTGAAAGGGGAACACTTTTACACTGCTGGTGGGAATATCAACTAGTACAACCACTGTGGAAAACAGCATGGAGATTCCTTAAAGAACTAAAAGTAGACTTACCATTGCATCCAGCAGTCCCATTACTGGGCATATACCCAGAGGAAAAAAAGCCATTATCTGAAAAACAAAGCTGGGTGTGGTGGCTCACGCCTATAATCCCAGCACTTTGGGAAGCCAAGGTTTGAGGTCAGGAGTTCAAGACCAGCCTGGCCAACAGGCTGCAAAACACATTATTTCATTCCTTTTTATGACTGAGTAGTATTCCATGGTATAGATACCACATTTTCTTTTTTTTGAGACGGTGTCTTGCTCTGTCACCCAGGCTGGAGTGCAGCAGTGTGATCTCTGCTCACCGCAACCTCCGCCTCCTGTGTTCAAGAGATTCTCCTGCCTCAGCCTCCCAAGTAGCTGGGATTATAGGTACGCAGCACCACACCCAGCTAATTCGTGAATCCCTATCGTGAATCCCCAATCGTGAAACCCCATCTCTACTAAAAATACAAAAGTTAGCCCAGCATGGTGGCAGACGCTTGTAATCCCAGCTACTCGGGAGGCTGAGGCAGAAGAATCACTTGAACCTAGGAGGCAGAGGTTGCAGTGAGCAGAGATCAGGCCACTGCACTCCACGCTGGGCAAAAGAGTGACTCAGTCTCAAAAAAAAAAAAAAAAAAAAAAAAAACCATTATATGAAAAGACATGCATACACGTTTATAGCAGCACAATTTGCAATTCCAAAAATATGGAACCAACCTAAATGCCCACTGATCGACTGGATAAAGAAAATGTGGTATACTGGCCGGACATGATGGTTCATGCCTGTAACCCCAGCACTTTGGGAGGCCAAGGTGCAGGGATCACTTGAAGTCAGGAGTTCAAGACCAGCCTGGCCAACATGGCAAAACAGCATCTCTACTGAAAATACAAAAATTAGCTGGGCGTGGTGCTGCGTACCTATAATCCCAGCTACTTGGGAGGCTGAGGCGGGAGAATCATTTAAACACAGGAGGCGGAGGTTGCAGTGAGCAGAGATCACACTGCTGCACTCCAGCCTGGGTGACAGAGCAAGACACCGTCTCAAAAAAAAGAAAATGTGGTATATATACCATGGAATACTACTCAGCCGTAAAAAGGAATGAAATAATGTGTTTTGCAGCAACTTGGATGGAACTGGAAGCCATTAGGCTAAGTGAAGTAATTCAAGAATGGAAAAGCATATCATATGTCCCCACCTATAACTGTCGTGCTAAGCTATGAGGATGCAAAGACATAAGAATGCCATAATGGACTTTCGGGGCTACGAGAGAAGAGTGGAAAGCGGGTGTGGGATAAAAGACTACATATTGGGTACAGTGTAGACTGCTCGAGTGACAGGTGCACAAAAATCATCACTAAAGAACTTATCCATGTAACCAAAACCACCTATACCCCAAAACTATTGATATAAATATTTTCAATTTTTTGTCACAGCTACTTGGGAGGCTGAAGCAGGATAACCACTTGAACCCGGGAGGCGGAGGTTGCAGTTAGCCTAGACTGCGCCACTGCACTCCAGCATGGGCAACAGAACAATACTCTATCTCCAAAAAAAAAAAGCATATAGCAGGGCAGGTGCTGTGGCTCACACCTGTAATCGCAGCCCTCTGGGAGGCCAAGGCAGGTGGATCGCTTGAGCTCAGGAGCTCGAAACCAGCTTGGCCAACATACAGTGAAACCCCATCTGTACTAAAAATACAAAAAAAAAAATTAGACAGGCGTGGGGGTGGGCACCTGTAATCCCAGCTACTCAGGAGGCTGAGGCAGGAAGAATCGCTTGAACCCAGGAGGTAGAGGTTGCAGTGAGCCAAGATTGCGCCACTGCACTGCCTGGGTGACACAGTAAGACTCTGTCACACACACACACACAAAAGTATAGGACAAAAATGGATATATTTTGGGGTTGTCAGTGCTTTCCAGGTGCTTCTGCAAACAGGTGTATTATAGCCTATATACAACCAGAATTTTTCTATCTTCTTGGAAAACATCTAAGGTGGCAACGATATTAAAAACCTGGCCTATATTCACTGTTTTCTAAAATGTAGTAATTTTAACTCAAAAAAGTCATATAATCTTAATCTCTTATTGAGATGACATTTAATTTTGCCATATCACTTCTGTGCTCATATGCAATCACTCACTAAGGCACACATACCTAGTGAGTCCCAATGAGTCAGGTCCTTGAATAATCTCCTCCCCTTGAGTGTAGGTAGGACTCGTGACTTCCTACTAATCAATACAGGATGACAAGGTGATGAGATTTCACCCCATGGTTATGATATGATAGACTCTGTTTAGCACAGTGGAGTAAGAGATTTTCTCTTGCCTTGAAAAAGCAGCCACACTGTGAACTACCAGGTGGAAGACCAGGTGGCTAAAGGCTGTGGGCAGTCTCTAGGACCTGAGGAAAGCCCACAACCAAGAGTCGGTAAGAATCTGGTTTCTTCAGTCTTTCAGCTCCCAGAAAGTGGATTCTGCTAATAATCTGAATGAATGTGGAAAAAGATTCTTCCCCAGCAGAGCTTCCAAATGAAAACACAGCCCAGCTTCTGCCACATCCTTTTGAGATCCTTAGAAGCAGACCCAACTGGCCAGGCACAGTGGCTCACGCCTGTAATCCCAGCACTCTGGGAGGCCGAGGCGGGCAGATCATCTGAGGTCAGGAGTTCGAGACCAGCCTGGCCAACATAGCGAAACCCCGTCTCTACTAAATACAAAAAAAATAGTCGGGTGTGGTGGTGTGCGCCGGTAGTCCTGGCTACTTGGGAGGCTGAGGCAGGAGAATTACTTGAACTCACGAGGCGGAGGTTGCAGTGAGCCAAGATGGCACCACTACACTCCAGCCTGGGTGACAGAAAGAGATTCCGTCTCAAAAAAATAAAATAAAAATGGATGCAGCCGAGCCATTCTCAGATTACTAATCCACATAAACTGTGATTATGTGTTAGGTGACTATATTTGTGGTAATTTATCATACAGCAATAGAAAACTAATACATACATTCTTACAAAAAAAAAAAAAGGTAGTTGGTTTCTCCTTCTCCTCCACCACAAGCTGCCCACCAGGCACAGGCTCAGATGCAACAGGCATCAGGTAAAGGGGCTGCAAGGAATGATCTTCTTTAAATGTCCCCATCCATCATAGACTACCAAATATCTGAGTGGCTGTTGTGGGAGAGAATCAGCAAAACATATCTAAACAAAGGTTCTTTGGCCTCAAGTGCTGGGTGGTAGGGAGGGCAAACATGAAACAAAGATTGAGAAACAATCTTTGTCACTGCACAATCACTGTCGCTGCACAGTGAGGTGGCTGGTGCCCAGTTCCCACACAGCTTTCCTAACCCTTCTCAGATCTCGGTGAGGTATGGCTGCAAAATACAAACAGGGGCCAGTATGGCTGCAAAATACAGACGGGCCAGGTGTGGTGGTTCACGCCTGTACTCCCAGCACTTTGGGAGGCCGAGGCTGGAGGATTACTGGAGACCAGCCTGGGCAACATGGCGAAATGCCGTCTGTACTAAAAATACAAAAGGCCGGGCGTGGTGGCTCACGCCTGTAATCCCAGCACTTTCGGCGGCCAAGGCGGGCAGATCACAAGGTCAAGAGTTCGAGACCAGCCTGAGCAACATGGTGAAACCCTATCTCTACTAAAAACACAAAAATTAGCCAGGTGTAGTGGCGCGTGCCTGTAATCCCAGCTACTCGGGAGGCTGAGGCAGGAGAATCGCTTGAACACGGGAGGCAGAGGTTGCAGTGAGCCGAGATCACGCCACTGCACTCCAGCCTGGGTGACAAGAGCAAGACTTCATCTCAAAAAATAGCAAAATAAAATAAAATAAAAATAAAAAATTAGCCAGATGCAGTGGTGCATGCCTGTAGTCCCAGCTAGTCAGGAGGCTGAGGCAGGAGAATCGCTTGAGCCCAGGCGGCAGGGGTTGCAGTGAGCTGAGATCTCGCCATTGTACTCCTGTCTGGGTGACAGAACAGGGACAGTGGCATGAGAAATTTACAGGACTTTAATTTTTATAGTACGGTTTCTGATATTCATAGAGAAGAGCAACCAGAGAAGAAAATTAATCACAGAAGAAAACACAACACCAACACAGAAATGACACCCAAGCTTTTTTCATGCAAACATGCATTAAGGGAAGCCATATGGGCATGTTTACAGAGTACCAGCCACAATGGCTATTTCTTAAAACTCAATGCACTAAGTTACAGCAAACTTAAATGTGCTGCTAATTATTTCACTGCCCTGCCTTGTCATTCCCACTGCAAGGGAGAGCAATTCCCACAGACACTGGGACTGGGGAGGGCAGCACCTTGCTGGTTGCCAAGTGATTCAAACTCACCCATTCTCACCCTTCTGATTTAACCCATATGGAGCCTAGCCAAGACTTAGAAAATAAGGCACAGACGAAAGATAGTATACTAAAGCCTGCCTTTCATCTGGAAGGAATATTATCTATTAGTTTGTGGCTGTGAGACACTGAATAACCAGGCCACTTGACCTCTCCTGGAAGGAATCATGCAAACAACACAAGGTATCCTACGATGCTCTTCAGTAGGCCCCATCAGCTTAAGGACCATGTTTTTTTGAGAAGAGGAAGGAATAAACTCTGGCCCAGAGCTGTGGAAGAGAACCAAAGCAGAGGATTAGGAAAAGAGTTGAGAACCCACAGAAAAGCAGGGGGTGGGGATCATGCTACAACCCAATAGAAAGGAGAAGTTAGAGAAGTAACAAGAAGAAGGTTTTGAAAGGGGACTTGCAGTGTTTGAGGTCAGGGAACAGGAGATGAGTTAGGAATGCATCTGGACCAGGTAAAGTGACCAGCCCTTACTTTTAGTTCAAAAGTGGCATGTGACGTGTGGAGACGCCCCCAGCTACCAACCTACCTTCACCCCCTCATGACAGAGGGGCAGGCTGAAACAGAGGACACAGGCTGGCCCTGGTTAAATGACAATGGTTTCCTTTAGCTCCATCCAGAAGGGGAAACAAAATTTCCTTGCCAAAGTAGAAACCGTGGGACTGCCAGTTTCATTATATGGGAAGGATGAAATATGCTTTCTGAGCACTGCATCACTATCACGAACGTCCAGCTTTCTTCTCACTAACCTTAACTGGGCAGAATCCCTTACGGGTCATACCATTTTGTGTTTAAAATAATTCAAGGCCGGGTGCAGTGGCTCATGCCTATAGTCTCAGCACTTTAGGAGGCAAAGGTGGTCGGATCATTTGAGGTCAGGAGTTCAAGACCAGACTGACAAACACGGTGAAACTCCGTCTTTACTAAAATACAAAAATTAGCCAGGCATGGTAGCGGGTGCCTGTAATACCAGCTATTCGGGAGGCTGAGGCAAGGGGATCCCTTGAACCCAGGAGGCAGGGATTGCAGTGAACCAAGATCACACCACTGCACTTCAGCCTGGGCAACAGAGCAAGACTCTGTCTCAAAAAAAACAATACTTCGAGGGTTCTGTCTGAGCATCTACGCCAGGCCGTGAATCAACAATGAAATAGCATTTCCAAAGATAAAACAGTTTGGACTCTGGGAATTGTGTGATGTTAAAAATATATATATCATATTTATATTAGACAGTCCTTGACACACATGTTGCTGAGGAGGTCCCTCTGCCTTCCCTTCCTGTGGCTTTACCAGGGTACTATTAGCCAAGTCCACATTCAACTGGGCCCCCAAGGAGATTACTCAGCACCTAGGAGGTGCTGGACAAGTGCGTGCCACTGGAGAATAAACATGAAAGACAAAAGACACAAGTCAAAACTACTCAAACATGGAGAGGGCTGTGCACTATGATGGATTCCAGATGAGAAGGCAGCCATGTGAGGGGCTTGGAAATCTGTACTTCAGAATTTTTCCAGATGACTCTGAAACAGGCAACCAAAATCATTGTACCTAGATGGTCTAAAGGCGGGGGGGCGGGGGGGGGGGGGGGGGGGG
>NW_016813004.1:33200-39713 GCF_001698545.2 Rhinopithecus bieti | reverse complement strand
CACAGGCACATCAGTCTTGTTTGAACACTGTGATCTACAGTCCTTCTAGAAGGGAGAATTCAGTATTAAATATAGCATTGTTCTAGGAATTGCTCAGGATTCTCAATGGAGAAATTTTCATTTAAGAAAAAAAACGGAGTCATGCAACACAAGTAATTGATATCTTAAATCAAAGTGTCCTTTTAAAATTCTGCTTTAATAACTTAGGGAGGACGCCCTTTAAATAAAGTAGACCAACCTTCAAAACACAGGCCAACCCATTATTTTCTGCCTCTTCTCTTGCCAGCAGAGCTTTCGTTACCCTTCAAGTAAGTTAAATTCACACCTCTTTATAACTGAGCATCTTTATCCACTGGCACAATTTCAAAGTACTCGGCCCTAAGCATCGCAATTAGTGTTAGGTATTTTATGTATCATTTGACACTCTTCCAAACATTTTATTGGACATTCCACCCAACGACACAGTGTGTGGGATTTTAGCATCATTAGCACCTTCATGGAGAGGGAAAAATTAAGGTGTGTGTAAAACTACCCAGAGTCAAGTCAGTTCAGGAATCTAGAACATGTTACTGGCTCTTACCAGCTCCTTCTGAATCTGTGGCTTAGCACGTAAACACATTTATCACCAGTATCACCACTAGCTAGCTCCGTGGCTCCTTCCGGAACACAGATGACAGTGTCAATTTAATGAAATCCAGGCCCACCACACCTCAGGGCCGCAGAGTTGTTTTTCCTGGGGTCTGGAAAAGTGCCTAGTTGTAAGGGTTTTCAAGAGCATTTGTGCATGGTTTACATACTTGGTTTGCAGATTCAATTGAGGAGGTTTCCTGACTTTTCAAAAGAACTGAGTCTATAACTACCACGAAATGGCGGTCGGAGCCACAGCGCACACTAGCAGGCTTAGGTTACAACTGCAGTGAAACAGTGAATTAAAACACCTGGAATATGCAGAGACTCCAAAAACTAAACTCAGTAATAACTTTATTGATGTTTTTAAACAGATATCAGTAACTTTATAACTAATCCTTCTATGTGAAAGATTAGTATAACCATGGTGATCACAATTAAAATTATAAAGCCCATAATTTCAAACCTTCCGGGTACCAAGTCCAAAATCAAAAGCTCACACAGCATTTTAATCTTTATCTCCTGAGAAGGTAGCTAAGGCCTGAAACTGCCAATTCAAATACAACGGAGTAAAGTACATACTAAGGGGATGAGAAGATTCCCAACTGGTAACTCCCCACTGCAAATGCAAAAGTGACTTTCTCAAAAAATAAAATAAAAGAGACAAATTGACTGACTACCGGTTATTAAATTAGAATGTCTCATGCAGGGCTTCAGATTACTTGAAAAAGTACCCCTCCCTTGTTAGCCAGGATGGGGGTCGCTCCTAGTGCCTTGATTATGGAGTCAATTTCTTAAACAGCTGTCATCCCTTTCGAAGCATTTTAAACAATACTGAACTACCCAATGAGAACTAGATGAGGATTACAGATATAAAGTGGAAACTAAAATCTTACCATATGCTACCTCCATAGGTTTAAGGAAATCGGTATGACTTGGAAACTACAACCTAAAAAGAATCACTATGGTTTACTCCATTTTTTAAGGGCAAGCCCACAAAACTAATTCCCCACAACGTGAGGTTATTCAGCCTGGAGTCATATGGAGCATAATCTGTGCAATTAAGAATCTTTTGCAGAGTTGGGACAAGAGCATTTAAAAAAAAAAAGTCACAAAGCAAAAGAGCATGCCAAAGGCAGGCAATGCCAACAAGGGATCTCCCGGAAGCAGTCCATAAAATATTTTCAAACACAATTAATGCATGAGAATTCCTATGTAAAGCACACAAAAAGTCTTCCCCAAAGCTGTCAAATCCTGAGTCTAGGTGCTTCCTGGCTACTGGGAAGCACAAGGAATAAATTGGGGCAAGAGGAAAAACCCGGTAGAAACTGACCCACGGAAGGGTTTTTAAATGGGAAAAGGGACAGGGATCCTGTTGTGTTCCTAATGATCGAGCCATCCCCAAATGGAGACAAATGGGGAGATTGTAGCCAGAAAACTAAAGTAAGGAACAGGTGGTGAGCAACAAATTTGATAACACTGGCAGGCAGAAGCCGCAGGACTTAATGACTGACTAGGCTGACTGGTTGGGCTGAGTGAGGTAGGTGTGCCAAAGGTTTCGGGCAAATTTTCGTTGCTGTTGTTTTCAATTAGGAACCTACTAGAGGAGTTCTCATACTTTAATCAGCAACAGAATTACTGTGAGGAAGATGATTAAAAATGCAAAATCCAGGAACTCACCCCCCTCCACCAACTGTGATTCAGTCCGTGTAGAGTAGGGCCCAAGCATGCATTCCCAATTCCCAGCCATCAGCCCCGAAAGGCTTCACTGTTAAAGCAACGGTGCCTGCGCCTGCGGTGTTATCACAATGGAGGATTAAAATATAGTGGGACGGGATAATAATGCTGAAGGAGGGGGAGGAAGGAAGCTTTCTCTACTCTTGAGAAAGCTAGATGCAATCTGAACTACATTGTTTAGGTTTTATTATTTAGACAGTTATAGCTATTTAAAACACACAAAGAAGACATGCTTCCACCAGAAGGCAGCTCAAATACAGGGGAGCGTGGGAGCTAGTTAAAAAGGGCGATGGTTCAGGAAATCAGGGAGGGAAGGTCACCTCAAACCACAGGCTCAGTTGAGTAGGAAGCGATGACCAAGCTCCTAACAGACCCCAGTGCCAACCTTAGAGAAAGACAGGGCCCATCCTCCTCGCTGCCTAACAATTTGTGGGCATAACTGACACTTCCAAGAAGGACCAGGGAAATTTTGCTGATGATCTGTCATCCAAATTACTGAAATGGTCTAGCATGAATTTAAACTAGGGTTTCTCTGGGCACTATGGACATTTTGGGCTGTCAATGCTGTTGGGGAGTTGTCCTGTGCACTGCAGGACGTACTAGATGCTAGTAGCATCTTCCCAGTTGTGACACCCAAAAATGTCTCCAGAAATTGCCAGATGTCACCCACAGAGGGAAACACCCACATTGAGAATCACTGCCTTAAACTAAGAGGCTTCAGAATCGTGGAAGCAGAACCAGCCTTCCAATCAAACACATGGCTTTGAATTCCAGCTCTGCCACTCAAAAAGTAAAAAACCTCAAGTAGGCCTATTTATTTGTCTTTAAAATGGGGAGAACAAGACCTACCTAGGGTTATTTTGAGGATTTACCTAAAATAATGCACAAAGCACTCAGGGCAACACCTAGCCCCTGTGGCAATTACTAAGTACAACTTTTATGTTTTCAAAGATTTCAAAGAGCCGCTTTTGTTTTTTGAAGAGGAACTAGGGACATGTGCCTCCAGCATTGGCCTTGGGTGAAAACCTACACCCCCTAAAAGGAACACACAATCTGCAGAACGGGCTGCCTCAGTCCTCCCCATCCCCAGCCTGGGGGTCTGAACCTGGGGTCCATGGATGCCCAAGGAGTCAATGGATACAATTCAGGGGACCTGTGAACTTGAATGGAAAAAAAACACACAGACTTATTTTCACTAATAGAAATTTAGCACTTTCTTCAGTTATGCTTGGAGGCCAAAAATCACACATTGTCAACTACAGCTGGTCATTGTCACAAAAATCAGGTTTTTCTCCCTAACAATTTGTTAAATATCAATTTTGCTCAGGTCTACTTCGAGATTATGAAAGATATTAGCCTTGCTGCTACATCTTACTTGATGTGTTAATAAAGAAGCACATGGGCTGGGCACGGTGGCTCACACCTGTAACCCCAGCACTTTGGGAGGCCAATGCGAGTGGATCACGAGGTCAGGAGTTCGAGACCAGCCTGGCCAACATGGCGAAACCCCATCTCTACTAAAAATACAAAAATTTGCCGGGCATGGTGGTACGTGCCTGTAATCCCAGCTACTCCAGAGGCTGAGGCAGGAGAATTGCTTGAACCTGGGAGGCGGAGGTTGCAGTGAGATTGTGCCATTATTGCACTCCAGCTCTGGGTGACAGAGCAAGACTGGGGGGTGGGGGGTGGGGGAGAAGCGAAGCACATTACCATACCACACATCTGGGGTTTTGTATTTTTAACATGGTATTTTTAATTGGGTTATTGTATGCATTTAAAATTCGTACTCTGAGAAGAGGTCCACAGGCTTCCCTGATGAGGGTCAAAGGTACAACAGAACCCCCTACCCCAAACCTTCTCTGCTAAGCCCCTAATTCCCAAGTAGCCTTCTGTTCTTAAATTATTAAACAAGATTTGTTATAAAATTTGTGAATTTGAGCGACACAAATCACTTTGTTTCCCTGCACAAATCATATAGCAATGGTCCAAAGGACAGACCTAACAGTATCTGCCATGTTTCTGAATTCAGGACCATCCTCATAATTCTACAAGGTAATTGAGTGTCTCAATTTCCCCTAATTGACGTGAACCAGCATTCCACCTTTACCGTAACATAAATTTGATCTATTTAATCGGCATGTACCAGAGCTATCTCCAGGATGCAGACCCTGGTGGAGGTCTGCTTCAAAAGATATGCCCAGCCCAGGGGAAAAAAATGGACATAGGATTGCCAGACCTTTTCAGAGCTGGCTGGCCTGTTAGAGACCTTCCACTCCAACACTGCAAGAAGAGGCTATAGAGACTCACTCACCACCGTTTTCGTGTGTGTTTTTGTTTTTTTGAGAGTCTCTGCAGCCCAGGCTGGAGTGCAGTGGCACGATCTGGGCTCAGTGCAACCTCCACCTCCCTGGTTCAAGCAATTTTCTTGTCTCAGCCTCCAGAGTAGCTGGGACTACAGGCAAGGGCCACCAACTCCCAGCTGATTTTTGTATTTTTAGTAGAGATGGGGTTTCATCATGTTGGCCAGGTTGGTCTCAAACTCCTGTCCTCAGGTGATCTGTCCACCTCAGCCTCCCAAAGTGCTGGGATTACAGGCATGAGCCACAACACCTGGCCCTTGTTTTTGAGAGTTTCACGCCATTGTCCAGGCTGGAATGCAGTCTCGACTTCCTGGGCTCAGGGGATCTCCCGCCTCAGCCTCCCAACTAGCTGGGACTACAGGTGCAGAAAACCCACCACACCTGGCGTTTTTTTGAGACAGGTTTTTCCCATGTTGTCCAGGCTGGTCTTGAACTCTTGGGCTCAAGCACTTCGCGCACCTCAGCCTCCCAGAGTGCTGGGATTACAGGCATGCGGCATCGCGCCTGGCCTCCCACTCACCCTCTGGATACCCAGGCATCCTGCCTAGCACATGGGGCTAGAAACAGACCACGTTTCCTCCACCAGCTCAGATATGCCTACACTATCTAAACATGGGACAAGTTTATTCCTGTTAGCCTCAGGCTAAGTCACAAAATGGTTTTTGGGCTCAAGAGTCCTTAGAGTCCAATACTTCACTTACAAGATGACCACAAATGAGTTGTTTTTTTAAAAGCAAAAATAAAAATGTCCTGGGTTACACCTCATCAGCCAGAACACTAAACCAGTACCACCAAGCCCGATCTACAGTTGCTCTTGGTGGGCTGGTGGCTGCTGCGCTCCCAACACAGTAACAACATAATAACTAAGTGGTTCAAGTTTAATTCCACTAAAATCACATCATGGAACTGGAACATTAGAAAGGATTACTGACAAACGGGGAAAAGAAGAACATGAATCCAGGCTCCACAGGCATTTGACTCACCCTTGAGTCACATCCAATATTCACATGCCAAGAGTAATGCCTTTTGACTCATTATCAATTAAATGTTTTGAAGACCTCACAAGTCGATTTTCACCAAGCTCCCCTTACTAAAACTAAATGAACTTAGATCCCAATCTACCCAGGATCTCTTCATTTTTCAAATGTGGATACTGACAGTAAAGGTCGACGTGTTTCACCCCAAATAAAGTGATGGGAGAGAATACAATATGAATCGGAGTTCTTACACCCAGAATACTTGTAATGACTCAAGGTCTGACAGATGCGTACATACATACATTCCCCACCCTCCCACGCACGTAATATTTCTTTCTAGAATGTTCACCTTGCCATCAAAGCTTTCTCAAGAACAGACGGGGAATTAAAATATTAACAGCTTATGTTTCACCTTTCCCTCTTAAGAACGTTCTATTCTGCTCTACACACGTCTTTATGGTCAATCTTTTACTTCCTCTTTGCACAACTAAATTATTAAGATGCCACTTCCACACCTTTCCAATTTAGAAAAGGCCAGTTTCTCCTCCTGCCTCCCGCACTAGGGATCCATGGTTCTCCTGGACAGTGTCAGCCCAAAGTGTTAAAATTCTCTCACTTTTTCTTCATTCGCTTTTTTCCCCACTTTAACAAAACAACAAAAACATCCCATTGTGAACCAGCACTTCAAGAGGCTAAATCTAAATTTGGCCAAGGAGGTTTAAGGACAAAGGGAAGTGCCAGAGTCTTTGGGCCCCACGCTGAGATGACCCTCCTTAAAGCTTAAAAGAAAACCCATGGACAGGCCGGGCACG
>NW_016813004.1:16201-31232 GCF_001698545.2 Rhinopithecus bieti | reverse complement strand
CTTTGGCGCCGAGCATGAAGTCGAGCGTGCTGTGCCGTGCTGCTGCCATAGTGAGGCGAGGCCCTGTGCCATGCCTGGGGGAGCGGCCGCGGGAGACTGGGGGGCCGCGCGGCGTGTCAGGCTGCGGCCGGCGGGGAGTGCGCTGCGCCCGGGGAGGCCAGGACTAGGAGGTGGGAGGGGCCGCCGGGAGAGACCCGGGGCGCGGGCGCGGGGGCGGGGCCGGTCCCGCCTCCGGGAGGGAGGAAGCCGGGACGCCTCCAGCCCCGAACTTGGAGCGCCGGGTGTGAGGCCTCGCTAATGGTGGAAACGTGGGCGCCGTGCTCCCCGGCGTGCGTCACCAATGGCCGCGCCCTGCTCCAAGGCTCGCGCGGCCGCTCCCGCCATCCGTTAGGTCACCTTAGGTTTAAACAGCGCAGCAGGACTTCCGGGGGGCCCATCCCCTACGCTTCCCCACACACCTCTCCCTAAGCCAAGGCCCCTCTTATTTCCTGGCGGAGTCGGGAAAATCAAATGATGAGATCCACCCCTGTAGTCTAGGAGTACTGCCTGGCTTTTCTTACAATGCTGCAGTTAAACCCATTCGGATTATTACCATTATTAGCAAGGGTCTGCTTTGCATTTGAGGACTGAATAGAAAGCGCTTGGGCATTTACGTTGTCTACGTTTTCACGCAAAATAAGAATGAGGGAGAAGCCCGTAAGAGGACAGCATTGTTGTTAATATTGAATTAGGAAACTGCAGACTCCGGAGTTGCTCGTCTAGCAGGACTCCATCACTGGCGCCTCTATTCATGGCAATAGCCTTTGCGGTGGGCTTATTTTTGACACTGGGGTTATGGCTGCTGTTCTACAAAATAATGGCAAAGGGGAGAGAGCATGAGCGTCTGAACTAAAATTATTCTTTATTGCACTGACAACATCCCTGGGCAAATGCCTCCATCATCCTGTCAGGCTTTTGTGCCTCTCACGGCCACAGGAATTGCTGTAATGGTTAGACAAAATTTAAATCAATGAACTCATGGGCCTCCACAAAAGCAACGAAAACCTGGATATTAAACTCATCTCTCCCCAGGCAACAGCTGTTTTGCTGAGTTCTTCATTCACCCTTCTACAAAAACTGGGCAGTGTCTTCACAAGTGTTCAACAAGAGTCTGTTGAACAGACCTTTCTCTGTTAACAACTGGACCTTTTTCTAGGACCTGCATTAATTTTTGTCTACCCATGGCCACCTGTTTGTTATTCTGCATGTCTTCCTTTCTTCTGTGTGTCCTAGGTTCTCAATTTTGTTAGCTATTGCATTTCTCATCCTTCAGTTATCTATGTCAGTCTGCAGCTCCTCTTTCTTCCTAGGATGTTCTCCACTTCTTGCCATTCCTCTGGAGTCAGGTCACTGACAATAGAGTTGTCTTTGTCCTGCATGTTGCAGGGGCAGTAGGGCTCCATGGGCCTCAGGTGTGCCTTTCCCCACTCAGCACCAGTGTGGGCCTCACGTCAAAAGGGCCCTGCACTTGGTTTAATTCTCTGTTGCCATCTTGAAATTCTTAATTCTTGAACAGGGGGCCCCATGTTTTTATTTTGCACTTGGCCTGCAAACTGTGTAGCTGGTTATGCTCTGCAGCTTGTGTCTGGCAGCACAGGTGGCCCTAGGGCTCAGACTTGAAATTTCATCCCCAGCACTTGTACCTTACCTTGTTTCCTGCAAGGTACAAAGTAGGGATGAAAATCCTGAGATGCTTTGCTTAACTTATCAGACAGCCATAACAAAAGTGGAGTTTAACAAATGTGTCATTGGCTGGGCATGGCTCATGCCTGTAATCCCAACACTTTGGGAGGCCGAGGCAGGTGGATTGCTTGAGGCCCGGAGTTGGAGACCAGCCTGGTCAACATGGTAAAATCCCATCTCCACCTAAAATACAAAAATTAGCTGGGCTTGGTGGCGCACGCCTGTAATCCCAACTACTTGGGAAGCTGAGGCATGAGAATCACTTGAACCTAGGAAGTGGAGGTTGCAGTGAGCCGAGATCGTGCCACTGCACTCCAGACTGGGTAACAGAGCAAGACTGTCTAAAAAAAAACAAACAAAAAACTACAACAAATGCTTCATGATGTTAGCACAACATCAGAGTTAAATTGGCCTCGATATGGAACCAACATTGTTGGGGTAACATTAGGAGTTATTGCAAGGATCTTCCCAATGCACGTCCTACTTACCAGTAACATAATCCTACTCGAGGCCTCTTTTAAACACCTCCAATTGAGCTGTGAGTATCTATTTGGATTTGGGAACATGTTCTCATTACCTGAGTTTTATAATCTAGGCCCTTGGCTTCCAGGCCTGTTTCAGGACTAATAATCATGTTGTTTGTGGTAATTGTGTTACAGTCGACCAGTGGATCCTGTGCAGAGTCTTAAATACTGCACAGCTGTTATCAGACACGTCAGCAACTCGTCCTGCAACAAAAGACTCAGCAGAGACTAGATTTACCCTAGTCCGACTAGAGCCTGCATTCTTGAGACAGTCTTGCCAATGGTGAAAACGTGGATATCATGGATTCGTGTCCTGCAGCCTGCCACTGACTGCTCTTGCCAGAAAAGTAAGACTGAGAAAGAATAAAGCAGTCCTGCCTTCACAGAGCTGGCCAGGCACTCACAGCTGTGCCTGGGTGTCCTGTTGAACAGAAACAACTCCCGAGAACACCAACATCAGGCAAGGCCACTCTATGACAAGGGGGGTACAAAACACAAACAAGACCACTCTGTAATCATTTCTGAACATGGAGAAAACATAAGCCTTGTCCAAACCACAAATGTGACCAAGTACCACCTCACCCCCCAATCCTGGCTAATATGAGTGACTGCTGCTTCTTTACCAACCACAGCTGTAGCCTGGCTCTAATTTTCTCTGCTTCTAGAGAACATTTGTTAAACCATCCAATCATAGAATTCCCCCCATCCCCACCCCCCGCACCAGCTTGCAATCCAGAGCAACACCTGGCTTCCCTAAACGCTCCCCAAAACCACCTGACACAGTGTCATGCCAGATGCCTATTAACTTCAGTAGGGATGGCACCAGGTTCAAGGGGCCAAAGAACAGACTCAGAGACATAGAGTTTACTGGTAACTTACATACGGGGACGATCCAGTGGCAGTGGGTTCAACAGGAGAACACCCTCCCCCTAACAATCTGGCAACCTTCATTTACCCTAAACAAAGGGCCTCAATCCCCTTCAGGACCCACACTGCTTTGGCCAGGCCAGAGGCTCAGATGTTCCCCATGGTCTCTGGTTGGCCATGCTGGGAACTCCAAACACACATTCAGGTGCACTTGACATATGGGGTCATTCTCACCTGACAGGTTTTCGCTGCCGGGGTGCCTCTAACATACCCAGGTGCAAATCCTCTAAGTTGTCCTTTCTCACACCCTCTTATTGAGAGCCCCTGCCCCATCACCGCCTCTATTCCCATGGTATGTGTTTCCCCCACCTGCAAGGAGAAGAAAACTGCTTGTTCAACTCTAGGTGTGTTCTTGGGAGTGTGTGGCTACAGTGCAGTGACAATATAGACAGCAAGATGAAGTCCAGGCTTAGGGTGAAAGCTTTGGTGACCCACTTAGCAAAATGCTAGTATTGAGTATTACTCCTGTCCCAACCTCCCTTTCAAATGGGCCCACTTGCTTCTAAGCAGACAGGCCAAGCTGGACATCAGCAACAGAGTTTCTAAAAATTTAGAGAAAGAGCCACACTATCCTACACAGTGAGCAAGTGTGTACTGGGAAGAAGGAAGTCAAAAGCAGAAAAGAGCCCTCTGTTAAAAAGGAGGAGGTGGTGGTGGTGGCAGTGGATGGGTAGCTGAGGTGCTAATTGGAAATATCCATAGACTATTGGCCTGCACTGTAAGGCCACCACCCATCATGCTGCTGTCCCAAACTTTCATTGCAGGGCGGGTGAGGGAGCTGATGGGGGCTGGCAGTCCTTAACAGCTGCCCTGGCCATCAAAGCCAGTAGCCTTTTGTTTCTTTCTTTCTTTCTTTCTTTCTTTCTTTTTTTTTAATATATACAATTATTTTTTCCACCAGTTCATTTGGGACTCTTGGAGACATTCTGCCTCCCTGGCCCCTGTGTGCTGCTGTAGTGATGTCAGTTCCCCTCTTAAACACTTGGCATTAGCTATTAGGGTTAGAGTGGCTGACACAGATCTGGATCACTCCCCACCATTTTTTCAGATGAATGTGGGACTCACCCAGCTATTTTAACACTATTTAAATTTTTGACTGAAAAGAGTATATAAGGCCGGGCGTGGTGACTCATGCCTGTAATCCCAGCACTTTGGGAGGCCAAGGCAGGCGGATCACCTGAAGTCAGGAGTTCAAGACCAGCCTGACCAACGTGGTGAAATCCCATCTCTACTAATAATACAAAAATTAGCCAGGCGTGGTGGCAGGCGCCTGTAATCCCAGCTACTTGGGACGCTAAAATGGGAGGATAGCTTGAACCGGGAGACAGAGGTTGCAGTGAGCCAACATCGGGCCACTGCACCCCAGCCTAGGCGACAGAGTGAGACACCATCTCAAAAAAAAAAAAAAAAAAGTATGTAAGCAAGAGGGGGCTAGGATCTTTACAGCGATTCTCAATTTCAGCTGCACACTGGAATCACCTTGGCAGTTTTAAACATACTGCCACTGCCTGGGCCTAGCCCTAGTGTCTGATGAAATTGGCCCCAGGTACAGCCTGGGCATTGGGATTGTTAATAAATAAATAAATATAAACCCAGGAGATTCCAGAGTAAAGCCAAGAGCACCACTGCCAAATCAAACAGCGGTTTGTATCACAATAGAGCCCACTCCACATCCACAAGGATGGCTATATGTAAGTAAATAAAGAAACACATCTTAAAAACCAGAAAATAAGTGTTGGTAAGGATGCGGAGAAATTGGATCCCTCGTACATTGCTAGCAGGAATATAAAATGGTGCAGCTGCTGTGGACAATAGTTTGGCAGTTTGTTGAAAGGTTAAACAGAATAACTGTATGATCTAGCAACTCCACTCTTGGGTATATACACAAAAGAATTGAAAACAGGTGTTCAAACAAAAACACGAATGTTTATAGCAGCATTATTCAGTTATTCACAATACCCAAAGGTGGAAACAATCCAAATGTCCATCAATAGATGAGTGGATAAACAAAATGTAGTAGAGCCATACCATGGAATATTATTTAGCCATGAAAAGAATGAAGTCCTGATGTATACTACAACATGGATGAATTTCAAAAGCATTATGCCAAGGGAAAAAAGCCAGTCACAAAAAAAATCTGTTGTATGATTCCATTTATATGAAATGTCCAGAATAGGTAAATCCATAGAGATAGGAAGTGGGAGGGACGGGGAATGTGATTGCTTCATAGGTAAGGATTTCCTTTTGGGGTGACAATAATGTCTTAGAACTAGATGTAATGGTTGCACAACATTGTAAATGTGCTAAATGCCACTGAATTGTTCACTTTCAAATGGCTAATTCTATGTTATTTCATTTTACCTCATTTAAAAAAAAAAAGAAGCAGCTTATAGCCACATCAAGTTTAAAAGAGTAAAGCTGTAATAAACAATTTTAATAAGCAGAGCTTCGTCACCACTCAGGGGCAACAAAATTTCACCGTAAAATCTAATGGGAGCAGAAGTGAAGTGACGGTGTTGGCAAAAAAAAAAAAAGAAAAAAAAAAAGGCGCAAAAATGAAGGCTGCTGGGAAACCAGCTACCTGGTTGTGGTTTTCCCAGAGATGTGCGGACAGGTGGGGACAATCCTACAACCCAGAGGCCCAGCACTTTACGAGTGTTACAAGTGCCTGTAGAGACTGAAAGAAATGTTTTTCTCTGTCTTGGCCAGGTCTTCTCTCATTTCACCATAAAGTTTAAGTCAAAAAACTCTTTTTTTTTTTTTTTTTTTCTTGAGACAGGATCTTGCTCTGTCACCCAGGCTGGAGTGCAATGGTGCGATCTTGGCTCACTGCAGCTTCAAACTCCTGAACTCAATTGATCCTCCCACCTCAGCCTCCCAAGTAGCCGGGACTACAAGCATGCACCACCATGCCAGGCTAGTTTTGTTTATTTTCTGTAGAGACGAAGTCTCGCAACCTGGCCGAGGCTGGTCTGGAACTCCTGGGCTCGATATCTTCCCACCTCACCTCCCAAAAATGCTGGGATTGCAGATGTGAGCCATCATGACTGGGCAAGTAAAAAAATTCTAAATATTTGATGGCCTAAGAGGAAAGACATCTCACCAGTGAAGCCTATAGAATGCCCTGGGGTAAATATATTTCTTGGGCCACTAGGAAGGTGAGGCCAGCTCCTCTAACACTTACCTGCTTTGATAGCTTCTTCAGCTTCCAATACAAAATTATTTCATGCTTACAATAGTTCTAAGAGGTAGGTGAAATTATCCTCATTTAACAAATGGGTTAACTGAGGCACAAAGAGGTTAGGTAGCTAGAAAGTGGGAGAGCCAGGACTTGAACCCAAGCGGGTGGCTCAGGAGTCAGGCTGTTTACCCCCTCACCTTGCTGACTCTGATCGCCCTGCCTAGTTGTCCCAAAGTGTCTCCACTTTTCTTAGGACTCCACAAACCTCAGGTGTGTGAGTCTGCTTACCTCCCAACAGTAGGCACCCCCGTCCCCATCAGGGTGTGTGCGACTGGAGGGGGTGTCCTCTCTCCCTGCTCTCTGAAGCTATTCCCTAACTCCACCAAACAACTTCTGGGGTGAAATTCCTACCCCTACCTATTACTAGCTGTGTGACAGTGTACAAGTTCATCAACCTCTCTGCTTCCGTCCCTCTCACTAAAATAGAGCTAATAATTACCTCATCGAGTTGTTGTGAGAATTAAATGAATAGATATCTGGCAAGCACTGATGGCAGTGTCTGACACATGACTAGCATTCAATAAATAGCAGCTCCATGGAAGAGGACATTGATTTTGTTATGGAGGTGTCACACTCCTTCAGGACTCCTTGCTTTTTACTTATTTTTATTCCTATTTTTTTGTTTGTTTCTTGAGACAGAGTCTGCTCTGTCGCCCAGGCTAGAGTGCAGTGGCATGATCTTGGCTCACTGCAACCTCCGCCTCCCGAGATCAAGCGATTATCTGGCCTTAGCCCCCACAGTAGCTGGGATTACAGATGCACACCACCATGCCTGGCTAATTTTTATATTTTAGGTAGAGATGGGTTTTCATCATGTTGGCCAGGCTGGTCTCGAACTTCTGATCTCAAGTGATCCACCCGCCTCAGCCTCCCGAAGTGCTGGGATTACAGGCGTGAGCCACCGCACTGGCCTACTTATCTTAACATGTATCTGATACAACTTAACAGTCAGGGGCAGTCTCAGAAGCTGCTTGCAGTGGCATTTGATGCGAAGCACTATGTTGCACCGTGGCAGCACCCTGTCTCCTCACCTGCTAAATCTTGGGTGCCTGGAACACCCTCCTTTCTCCAGTGGAAAAATCCATCCAGGAGCATTCAAGGCCCAGTTCAAGTGGTGCCCCCTGGCCCAGGCAGAGCTGCACACTCACTCATTTACCTCCATGTTTCCACAGCACAGTGTTCAGCCCACCAGTGAAAAACAGCCCTATTTGTATTAATGGTACCATGTTGGCTCCCTGCCAGCTCCCCAAGAACTTGACCTGTTTCTCTCTCTCCAACACTCCTTCCTTAATGGGACTACAGTCCAAAACGTTTGAGGCCAAGGTTAGGAGCTTACTAGTGAAATAAACTACTAAGGGAACAACCCTGGTGTCCTAGTTCACAGACCCGAGCTCTTTTCATTAAACTAAACTTTTCATGAAATTGTCTTCATGTCTAACTTTCGTTATTGAATGCCTAGGATAGATCACGGTATTTGTAAAGTATTATGAGTTATTTATATGTGTTATTTCTAACCTTCCGAACCCAGCAAGATTCATTCTCTCATTTAAATACTGTATTGAGACACCGAGGTCAAGTGACTTGCTCAAGGCCTCATGCCAGTCTGTGGCAGAGTGAGGCTTGGCTTGCAGGTCAGTCTGACTCAAAGTCAGTAGAATTTCTAGTCTGTCATCGTGTTGCTACTCAGTACAGGAAATGAGCACCGAAAAAAACCCTGAATGACTCTTTTAAAACACACTCATTCTACATGCAGACAATTGTTATTTTAAGGAAAGTCTAGAAGAAAAAGAGAGATTACATTTTGGCATGCAAAGGCAAAACAATAAATATTCTTTTTTCCCGTTCCTGGATCCCATTTCAACGTCTTCAAAGCAAGTAAATTTATGCGTGTTGACCCAACTCCTATTTTCAAATGTTTTTAAACTCCATTTTCAACTTCTTCCCCGTGGCACAACCAGTCCCATGACTCCCCTCTGTCAGACTCTGAGTATCTGCCTAAAATCATTACATAGCAATCACTGCTAGGATTCACTCCTCTCTACTAAGCCATAGGTTTCTTCTGGTTATGTTGTATATTGCCTGGCATATTACCATGTTAGTTATAAAGGTCTTGTACTTTAAGGATATATTCATGTCAGTATTTTAAAAATATGTTCATTTGGCCAGGCACGGTGGCTCACGCCCAGCACTTTGGGAGGCTAAGGTGGACGGACTGCTTGAGCCCGTGAGTTTGAGACCAGCTTGGATAACACAGAAAAACCAGGCATCTACAAAAAATACAAAAAGTAGCCAGGCGTGGTGGCACGTGCCTGTAGTCCCAGCTACTTGGGAGGCTGAAGTGGGAGGATTGCTTGAGCCAGGGAGGCTCCAGTGAGCCATGATTGTGCAACTGCACTCCAGCCTGGGTGACAGAGTGAGACCTTGTCTCAAGATCTATATACACACACACACATACACACACACACACATATATACACACACACATATATATACACACACACACACACATATATTTATATTGTGTCTGGAACTTTGTCCTTTAATAATCTTAAATTGCATTTTATCAAGCTTCTTTACAAATGCTTAGTTTTCTCATTTTTGTCTGAAAGTAATAGATTTGTTTCAGTGTAAGTATACTTGTTGACAGTAAAACTCCACAAGTAAACATGACTGTATATTATTTTAAACTTGCTTCTTCAAAAAAATAAAAAAACAACCTAGGTTATTGCTCTTTGGTTATTTGCAATTAATCAAAAATAATTTAAAAGTCTCTAGTTATGCTTGTGTAAAAAAGAAAATTTTGCTGCAATGCAAGATGCCTGCCAAATTGAAAAAATAAAGCTAAAAGAACTTTCCTTTGCTATGACAAAGCAATGGTGTGATGATCACCAGTTGGGTCAGACAGACATCATGTGCCTTCTGCTGTGATGTACTGAGAACTCAACATTCTTTCTGTAATCTTCTTGCCAAAAATGCATAACCTGAATCTAATCATGGCAAAACATCAGACAAATTCAAACTAAGGGAACGAGGGAACTTCCACAAAATTAATGGCCTATACTCTTCACAAAATGTCAAGGTAAAAAAATACAAAGAAAGGGTAAGTAACTGTTCTAGATGAAAAGAGATTAAAGAGATGTGACAACTAAATCACAATGTCCTAGACCAGGAAAAAAAAAAAGCCATAAAAGCCATTATTGGGACAGTTGACCAAAGCAGAGCAGGGACTGTGGATTAGACAAGAGCATTGTGTCAATGTTAAATTTCTTGACTTTGATCAGTGTACTGTGGTTATGTAAGAGAATGTCCCTGTTCTTAGGAATTACACACCGAAGCATTTTGTATAAAGGGGCAATATGTTTCCAATTTACTTTCACATAGTTTCGGGGGAAAATAGGCATGTACAAATAAAAGAGAGAAAAGACTGATAATGCAAATGGAGCAAAATGTCAACAATTGTCAAAACTGGGTAAAGGTATATATACAAAATTTTTTGTACTATTTCTGCAACATTTTGTGCATGCATTTAAAAGTATATCAAAATTAAAGGTTATCCAAAAAACAATAGATGTATAGAAGATAAAAGAATATTACAAAAGAAAAAGAAAAAAAAAGCAACGCTCCTGAAATGTACATGACACGGCGGAGTCTAAGCCATGTTTAAATCTTTTGTTAATGGGCAAGTTTGATTTAAGAGAAAGAAACATTCTGCATTTTAAAGTGCAGGGTTGAGGAAAAAAGGAAGGTTGCCTTTTTTATACTTTTAGCCCATTGTTCACAGACTCAATTTAAACAAAACAAAACAAAAAACCTAACACATTCCTCCCTTGGGAGATTCATGGCCCATTCAGCCACTCTAGCAGGCCTCTAGGTCACCCTCCCACCTTCACTGATGACTTTGATGCAGCCGTTACCTCAATGCCTGCCTCATCCTGGGTAGAGTTTTGGCTTCTCTGTGCATGAGACAGCCAATGTCCCATCTCAATTCTTTGACCTCCTCAGCACTAATCATTCTGGATACACTTGTGGGTGAGGAGATAGAGGGTGGGAGGGAGAAAGCGGAGGAGTTACGAGGAGGAGGCAGCTGGTGTAAAGGGAATGAGGCTACTCAGAATACGTGTGCTATACCCGTTCTGTGACCATATCAGGACCTTCAGTCCCCTGACCACCTCGTTTCCTCCTCACTTGATCCCTCACCTTCTCATTTTAGTTCTCTTCCCATGGTTGGTCACATCAGTCACATCATGTCTTCAATTCTTCAATCCCTCATCCTTTGACACTGCAAACTCCCAACCCTGGACCAATCCAGCCTTTTGCCTTCTACTGTCCCTCTCAATTGTTGTTCAGGATAATGGGAAAACCTCACACTGGTGCTGACTCATATATACTCTGTGTGTGTGTGTGTGTGTGTGTCTGTGTGTGTGTGTGTGTTTTCTTCAAAGCAATTGGGCTTTCATCCCATTCAGCAATCTTTATTGACCTTTTCTCAGTTCATTACTTGATCTTTGTTTTTATAATAGATTTTTGAAACCTCCTCTTCCTGTGGCTTCCATGACATCACTACCTTCTGGTTCCCCCTGCTTCTTCAATTTGACAGTGCCTTCACCAGCTTCTTCCTGTCTCCATGTTTTTCTGTAAATGTTGACCTTCTTACAGCTTCCATCCTTGGCATGTCTTCTCTCCTTTCCCTGTACCAATGGTTCTCAAATCTGGCCGCATATTAGAATCAACTGGAAAACTTTAAAAGATTGTCATGCTTGGGTCTCATCCCTGATTTGTCTGTGGTATGTCCCAGGCATTGGGTTCTTTTTAAATTCCTCCAAGTGATTCTAAGGTGCAGGCAAGGTGGAGAACCTCTTTCTCCAGGGGATCTCATCTATGCCTACAGTTCTAGCCACCTGTATGCAGATTCCTAAATCTCCATCCCTGGGTCCTATTCCTTCCCCTGAGCTTTGGACCTATTTATTGTTCCTCTTCACCTTCTACAATTTCAAAGTCAAATGACCAAACTGAACTTTTTACCTTCTTCCGCCACTTGGTCTTTCTTGTGCAGTCTTAAACTTGAGACATTTACATGCTCATAAATAGTGAAAAAAAACAGACTCTGTACCACAGCCCACGGAGCTGACCACATCAGACACTTTGGACTAATTCTTGATTCCTTCCCTTCACTTCCTACACCGTATCACCAAATCTTCCTTTCCCACACCAAATCTTCCTTAAATTCATCTCAGCATTTCCCCCATGCCCTCTTTCTAATTATCTAAATTTGGGCCTTTATTCTTTCTATCCTGTACAATAATAATTGGCTCCTTGCAATTCATGCCTTGCCTTCTTCAATTGTTACCTTTCCAGAATACAAATCTAATGATGCAACAACTCCCTCGCTAAAACTCTTCAATGGCTGCCAGTTGCCTACAGAATAAAGATCAAATGCTACATGTGGCTTAAAGACATCTCATGATCTGGCTTTAGCCTGACTTTTGTCACTCAACTCCTATTATTCCTCCAAAGATACAGGACTCTAAACTTGCTAAGTTGCCGTTAAGTCTCAGACATAACATGGTCTTTCTTTTTTTTGAGATGGAGTCTTGCTCTGTTGCCCAGGCTAGAGTGCAGTGGCACAGTCTCAGCTCACTGCAACCTCTGCCTCCCGAGTTCAAGCGATTCTCCTGCCTCAGCCTCCCGAGTAGCTGGGATTACAAGCGCCTGCCACCACGCCCAGCTAATTTTTTGTATTTTCAGTACAGGTGGGGTTTCACGATGTTGGCCAGGCTGGTCTCAAACTCCTGACCTCGTGATCCACCTCCCTTGGCCTCCCAAAGTGCTGGGATTACAGGCGCGAGCCACTGTGCCCGGCCAGCATGGTCTTTCATGAGCTAATAATGTTAAGAAAAGTTACCCAAAATTTGGAAATAAAATTATATATTAAGTAATAAAAGATTACTCTCTGGTCTTTCTGTGTCTCACTGGAGTATTATTTAAAAAGTAAATCTATGTTGCCTAAAGTAGAGCAGTGCTGTCCAATTGAGCCACAAATACAATTTTAAGTTTTCTAGTAGCCACGTTAAAAAATAAGTAGAAAGAAGCCAGATAAGGCCAGGCACGGTAGTTCACACCTGTAATCCCAGCACTTTGAAAGGCTGAGGCAGATGGATCACTTGAGGTCAGGAGTTTGAGACCAGCCCCACCAACATGGTGAAACCCCGTCTCTACTAAAAACAGAAAAATTATCTGGGTGTGATGGTGCACGCTTGTAATCCCAGCTACTCAAGAGGCTGAGGCAGGAGGATCGCTTGAACCCGGGAGGCGGAGGTTGTGGTGAGTTGAGATCGTGCCACTGTACTCCAGCCTGGGTGACAGAGTGAGACTCCATCTCAAAAAAAAAAAAAGAAACCAGATAGATTGCTGTTAATAATGCATAACATTTTACCTAAAGTATTTAAAATATTATTCTTCCAATATGTAAAACATTATTAATGAGATATTTTAGATTCTCTTTTTCATCGTAAGCCTTTGAAATACAATGAGTATTTTACACTCACAGCACATCTTTGGATGCTAGATTTTCACGGGAAGTGCTTCATCTGTATTTAGGTTTCATAAAATTTGCATTTGGAAGAAAAGTGGATTCACATATCCAAGTTGTTTTAACATACCTGAAAGTTTTCATGTAACTGAATTGAGTAGCAAAAATTATTTTCCTTTAATATTTGCATCCTCATTGACAAAACGAGCTTATTTTAGAAGTAGTGATTTTACTTTGAAGATAAAGGATGTCAGTTTCAAAATCATGTCTGTCCAAGTTAAGTAAATACACTAATTTGTGTCAACTCCATATTATCAACATCGAATTCAAAGAGGTATTGCATGATTTGAGAAGTAATTCTAAGTTTATCAATATAAACAAAGCATTCTTTAAAATTTTCTATAGTTTTTGCAGCCAATTTACATGACTGTCTATTAATAAAGTCTTATGCATATTTGATTCATGTTAGAAAAAGGTATGAAATCATTATTATTGACTTGCATCACAAAAAAGTTCAATTTCAACATTAATCCTTTAACCGTCTAGCTAAGTCACAAATAAGCTTTTCCTTTTCTTGGAGTTTTAAATTTATCTTGTTCCTATGCAGTGTAATATCCATGAGAAAACACATAAATCACATTGCTATTTTTTTTCTTTGATTGCTGTATATTTGGCAAGTACTCCTTTTGTTTCAAGAAAATCTTGAATTGGAGTTAACAGCTTGGTAAAACTCTATGGCTTAACCAATGAGCACTGGCAATGAACACGAGAGTAAATTCATTGTCTTTAATTTCTTTCAACTGTTCTTTAAACTGGTGATGAGTCACACACAGCATTTGCACGTATATGCTGAACAATTTTAACAACAGTATTCATGACTCCTTTCACAGAGTCTGTTTCAGAAAAGGGAGACCAAATATTTTCAGTATGTGTCATACAGTGATATGAAGTCACCAGGAAAACATCAGACTCCTATTTTAAAATTCCAATACATCTGGAATTTTGACCTAACATGGCTGGAGCAGTATTCATTGCGATTTTTTTTCATATCTAACTGAAGTTCTCCCTTGAGAGATGTAAAAGATTTTTTTAAATTTTTACTATAAGTTTTTAAAGGTATGAGTTGGCATTTCTTTGTAAATATGGGAGTCCTTTGAGTCAAAACATACCCAAAATATTAATTGGGCAGTGTCATAGATCACATGAATCATCTAAAGTAGTTGCAATTTTCAAATTTTAAATTAATTAATCTTGGATACTGGTCTTGTATTCTACAGGCAATTATTTTGTGGTTTAATTGAAAAGCTTTCATTTTTTGTAAAATATATTTTAAAGTCTTTTGGTTACAATTTTTAAACAAAATTTACATAACTGAAACAATTTCTTTTACTATTGCCATCTAAAACTGTTTTTCTTTTTTGTGCAGAATCCAAGCCAGTATAAAGCTAGCCAAAGTTCCAAGCTCAGAGCCTGTTATCACTTTTTAAACCATTTTTATTGGACATTCAATTTTGAATTCTGACAACTACTTTTATTGATTTTTTTCACTTTTGTTATCAAATTCACTCTGTATTTGCTGAAAATGTCTCTTAATATTGTCCGCTTTGTTATCTTTGAACAATTTTTACACAACAAACAGCTTTTTTTTGTTTTGCTTTGCCTTGGCAAATTGCCTCAAATTTGCAACATACCTTCTTCCCGTTTTTGTTTCTCTATTCCAGGCACAGCAGTAATAGTCTCTACCTCTCCACCCAATGCTGCCTTTGTTTTACATTTAAAACAGTCCACACATTTTTTAATTTAAAAAAAGCAGTTTAATTATATCATAATTTAAGGCATAAATACTTCAATTTAGTTGCCAATTTTGATTTACATAAGTATCATTGTAATTAGTGCTGTCTGTATAAAATATTCAAATGAACACATTTCAGTGTTACATCAGTGCATAGAAAAACATCATTTAAATTGAATCAATGTCAATCAGACACTGACTAGAGTAATAATATGTTTACATGTAATACTGAAAATGACTCATGCACTGGACACACACAGTACAATGCAGCAATATCTTTTTTTTTTTTTTTTTTT
>NW_016813004.1:10831-13523 GCF_001698545.2 Rhinopithecus bieti | reverse complement strand
CTCCTCTCCTCTCCTCTTCTCTCCTCTCCTCTCCTCCCCTCTCCTTCCTTTCTTCCTTCCTTCCTATCTCATGACTTGGGATCCAAATCACAACTTGGCAAACCTACACAGAGTGTGTAGCATTCTGTTTTAAGTGCTGTTGAACTACAAGTAGAATCCAATGTTTTCATCAAAGCTGGATATCCACCTTCTTGCCAGCTGTGGACCCCACCCACTGGGTGATCCATCAATAGATGCTCTTCCTTCTGTCTGTATTCCTATGGTATACATAGGATGTAATCTGTAAGTCAAATGTAAATCTGACTTAGGGTCCCTCAATCGTGGTAGTTATGGTGGTTTAAGTTCATATAGCAAGAATTACTTTAAAAATAGAGTAAGACACCCCACAGATTACTTATTAATTATAACGGAGAGGTCTGGCTAGATAAGAGCTTATCTATATGATCCAACTTCCATCACTAATAATTGACATCGTATGCCTCCCGATGTAATGCAGTGGTGTCAGAGTTATCCATTGTTGCATGATAAGCCACAGTGGCTTAAAATAACAATCGGGGGACCTTAAAATTGAATACAAACAGAAACAAGTGAACTGATGCATTTCTCAAATAAAAACATAATCACACTGGAAAGGGGCATTAATCCAAATAACTTTTAGAATTTGGACTATATGCCCTCAAAGAACTTTAAAAAAATAATGAACTCCAGTCAGAAAGCTTATTTTTGGCATAGGCATAAATTCACAATTCTGAAACTACTTTCAATATGGTCTAGGGTTAAGCAAATAAGTAAATACATTGTAGATAATGGGATCCAGTTTTTTCATTATTGGGGAAGGCAGTTACAATTATGGAAAGTGGGAAGAACAGATTGAATGTCACTGTGTTGGACTGGAGCTGAGGGTATCATTGGGAAGTCATGACTGTATATTATGTATATATATGTAGATCGATATAGATAGCTAGATATAGAAATGAATATAGATATGTGTATATATATTGAATACATATGTAAATGCATGTGTGTGTACACATATATGTATGTGCAAATATGTACATACAGACATCTCTTTCCCAGCTCTGTCTGTTGACAGGCTCTAGAAGCAATGATACCTCAGTAATGATAAACATACCCAGCACCCAGATCTTGCTTTCTACATAACATTCTCCACGAAAAGGAATCAGAGCTGGGGCAAGGAAAATACAAGATGAGCCTGGATCATCTTGTGTTAAAAAGTAGAGGACCACTCAAGAAATAATGGAGACATGTTAAAAAGCCACAGGAGCCAGTTTGAAGAACTCCCACTGGTCAACTCTGAAACAATTTGAGCATGAAAGCAAATACTAGTATTAAAAGTTATAATTTATTGAATAAAGTGAGAATCCTTGAGTCCACACTTAAATGAACAAACAAACAAACAAACAAATAAGAAGAGAAAGATCTTCCTTACAGTAGAAAGCCAAATTATAAATGTAGAAAGAATAATGGAAATATGACAGTAACTATTTGGTGGCCATTATAATAATAATTGATTCTGGCAAGAATCATTAATGGATGCTAAAGCCAGCGAGTGAAAGTTTTAGTAGTAAGAAGACATTTACAGAGTCATAAAGTATCTCTCCAGAAAGCATTTTCTAATTACAAAGGAAAAAGCGTAAATTTACAGTTGCTGACAGTTACCAACTAAGCCAAATGATCAAAGTTAACATTGTCAGTAATGGAGCTAATTGACAGCATGTGCCTCCTGATATGAGGCACTAAGAAGGACTCTGCGTCAATTCTGTGGGATTCCTGAATAATCTAAATCTAGTCACGAGGAACATCAGACAAACTGAAAGTGAAGGACAATCTACAGAAAAACTGGCCTGCATGTTTCAAAAAATGTCAATGTCATGAAATACAAACAAAGACTCAAGAATTATTTTAGATGAAAGAAGACCAAAGAGACATAATAACTGAAGGCAACACATATTTTAGAAGTTTTTGTTTTTTGTTTTGCTATAAAAGATATTATTGGGACAATTGGTGAAATCTTAATCAGGTATATAGGTCAGACTATAGTATTGTATCAATATTAATGAACTATTTTTGATAAGAGTGAAATATGGGTAGAGATAGATAGATGATAGGTGGACAGAGATTGAGAGAGAAGAATAAAGCAAATATAGGAAAGGATTAACATTGGGGACTCTGGATATCTGAAAATTCATTGTACTATTCTTGCAAATTTTTGGTAAGTCTGAAATTATGTCAATAAATGTTTTTTGAATTATTATTATCTCTTACTGTTCTGTGAGTTTACTGGGCTCAGCTAAGCAGGGTCTCTCATCCAGCATAATAAGATGGCAGCCGGGGCTGGAGTCAGTTGAAGACTCAACTGGACTGGACATCCAAGATAGTGCAAGAGGTGGAAAAAGATATTCCATGCAAATGGACACCAAAAGCGAGCAGGAGTAGCTATTCTTATATCAGACAAAACAAACTTTAAAGCAACAATAGTTAAAAAAGACAAAAGGGACATTACACAATAATAAAAGGACTAGTCCAACAGGAAAATATCACAATCCTAATATATATGTGCCTAACACTGGATCTCCCAAATTTATAAAACAATTACTAGTAGACATAAGAAATGAGATAGACAGCAACACAATAATAGTGGGGGACTTCAGTACTCCACTGACAGCACTAG
>NW_016813004.1:5293-8167 GCF_001698545.2 Rhinopithecus bieti | reverse complement strand
TACTCCTGCAAGAATGGCCACAATCAAAAATTAAAAAATTATAGATTTTGGCATGGATGTGGTGAAAAGGGAACACTTCTACACTGCTGATGGGAATGTAAACTAGTACAACCGCTATGGAAAACAGTGTGGAGACTCCTTAAAGAACTAAAAGTAGATCTACCATTTGATCCAGAAATCCCACTACTGGGTATCTACCCAGATGAAAGAAAGTCATTATATGAAAAAGACACTTGCACACGCATGTTTATGGCAGCACAATTCGCAATTGCAAAAATATGGAACCAGCCCAAAATGCCCACGAACCAATGGGTGGATAAAGAAAATGTGATACACATATATGATATCATATGTTAACATATATATAATATAATGTTATCATATATATAACATATCTATAATAACATACATATGTATATATAATATATATTATATATTACCTATATATTATATATATATAATGCAATACTACTCAGCCATAAAAAGGAATGAAATAATGGCATTCACAGCAACCTGGATGGAATTGGAGACTGTTATTCTGAGTGAAGTAACTCAGGAATGGAAAAGCAAACATGTTATGCTCTCACTTATAAGTGGGAGGTAAGTTACCAGGACACAAAGGAGTAAGAATGATACAATGGACTCTGGGGACTCGGAGGGGGAAAGTGGGAGGGAGGTGAGGGATAAAAGATTACACATTGCATACAATGTACACTGCTGGGTGCACCAAAATCTCAGAACTCACCACTAAAGAACTTATGCATTTAACCAAACACCACCTGTTCCCCAAAAACCTATTAAAAAAAAAACTCAGTGTCATGAAGAACTAAGATGAGAGGATACTAATGAGAAATAACAAATGTACTGCATAGTTCTTGATTGGATAGAAAAACAGTTATAAAGGACATTTGGAGCAACTGGGAAAATGTGAATATGATCTGTATACTATTGTTGCATTAATGCTAAATTTCTTGGATATGACAATAATATTGTGGCTTTGCAGAAAAATATCCCTGTTCTCAAGAAGTACAGACTAAAGCATTATACTTCAAGATTCAGTATCACAGTGTTGCAACTTATTTTCAAAAGGTTTAGCAAAAATAAGAATAGACTTAAATACCAGCTGGGCACAGGGGCTCACGCCTGTAATCCCAGCACTTTGTGAGGCCGAGGCTGGTGGATCACTTGAGGTCAGGAGTTCCATACCAGCCTGACCAACATGGTAAAACCCTGTCTCTACTAAAAATACAAAAATTAACCGAGTGTGGCGGCGCATGCTGTAATCCCAGGTACTCGGGAGGCTGAGGCAGGAGAATCGCTTGAACCTGGAGGTGGAGGTTGCAGTGAGCCGAGATCGTGCCACTGCACTGCAGCCTGGGTTACAGAGCGAGACTCTGTCTCAAAAAATAAATAAATAAAAAAATATATATTTAAATACCTATGTGTGTGTCTTCAGTGAGAGAGAAAAAGCTAATGTAATAAAATACATGTCAATCTTGGTGAACTAGATAGGGCATTTATTTTGCCATGCTTCTGATTTTCCTGTAGTTTTGAAATGTTTCAAAATGAAGAACTGGAAATAAAAAATAAAGTAAGAATAGCATTTCTTAAAAACATTTACCACCCCCTGCAATACTGTACTCATTTATATGATCCACTCACACATCATAGAATCTTAGAATTTGAGAGTCCTTGAAGTTCATCCAGTCCAATATTTATGCAACTATGGGTTGTAACCCAATCCTTGCTCCCGAATAGTGAGTCACTGACTATCATTTTTTGAATGAAATGGAAAGGAATAAAACAAAAACTATCAGTGGGTCTCATCACTTATTAAGGCAAGTCTGTTTGGGGAAACTTTTGTTTGAATCACATGTATGTATATACATGCATGCGAGTGATGGGTCTCAATGAAAAGTCTATTTTTTACTGTGAGCTACAATCACAAAGGTTTGAAAGATCCAGCTGCCCCAAATCCCTGTACAGTATCAGTTCATTTCAAGGCTGGTCATTCTGTTCTTTAACAGGGCATTTTGGACACTTCTTATTGTTGACATTTCTTCAAAATTAATTGTGTCATCTTTCTTGTTTTCTTAGTACGGTGGCAGGATAATATGTTGAGATACTAATTTCAGTTTAGTTCTTACATGTCCTTTCCCCTAGTTCAAGGGCCTTTGTACCAAGCAGGACTTAGGGACCAGGAACACTGAGCAGAAAGCAGAAATTATATAAAAACAACCTCCCTTTTCAAGTATTTTTGTTTGTTTTTAAACCCAAGCTCCTTAAGGGAACTGTGCTGAGTTGAGAAAGGTCAACTTCTCTGAATTATTTTTATTTGGCCTACTTTTACATATCTCAGACAAAAGATCCCTTACTTTTAAAATGAGGGATTGAACTAACCCAGGGATTCTTAACTTGGGGTTTAGTGTATCAGTGAACTTGAAAGAGAAAAACATTTCCTTTTTATTTTCAGTAATCTCTAACAAAAGCATGTGTTTTATTTAACTGCAAACACAAGCATTAAACCATAGTCATGCTAGCAGAACCTGTGATTTCTCATTAATAGAAATCAGAAATATTTTTGTATCACATGACAATTGTTGCATATATCTTGAAATATCATTTATACTTATTACCACTTCAAAATTAGACTTTTGATAGATGTTGTTAATTAATTGATTAAATGAAGAAACATATATAATGCTATATCACACATTCATAATATTTACTATTTTGATAGGCATATTTTCAATATAACTGATTTCCTTTGTATTCCTATGTGTGATGTTTTATGTATTCAAAAGCATTATTCTGAGAAGCCAGCCTGCCAAAAGGCTCCTAGGTAAAAAAAAAAAAAAAAAAAAAAAAATTTTT
>NW_016813004.1:0-3790 GCF_001698545.2 Rhinopithecus bieti | reverse complement strand
TTCATTCCTTCCTTCCTTCATTCCTTTTCTTTCTCCCTCTTTTCTTTTTCTCTTTCTTTCTTTCTTTCTTTCTTTCTTTCTTTCTTTCTTTCTTTCTTTCTTTCTTTCTCTCTCTCTCTCTCTTTCCTTCCTTCCTTCCTTCCTTCCTTCCTTCCTTCCTTCCTTCCTTCCTTCCTTCCTTCCTTCCTTCCTTTTCTTCTTTCTTCTTTTCTTTCTTTCCTTCATCTTTCTTTTTTTCTTTCTTTTTGAGACAGAGTCTCATTCTGTCTCCCAGGCTGGAGTACAGTGGCATGCTCACAGCTCACCTCGGCTTTGATCTCCTGGGCTCAAGTAATCCTCCTGCCTCAGCCTCACCAGTAGCTGGGACTACAGGCATGCACCCTCATGCTTGGCTAATTTTTAAATTTTTTGTAGAGATGGGGTCCCACTATGTTGCCCAGGATGGTCTCAAACTCCTGGGCTTAAGTATCCTTCTGCCTTGGCCTACCAAAGTACTGGGATCACAGGAGTGTGCCACCGTGCCTGGCCTGAGAAGATATTTCACTGAATCATGTTTAAACCGGGTTTTGAAGGCAGAGTAGGAGTCTGTTAAATGAAGACAGGATAAAAGTGTTCCAGGCAGAGAGAACATTGTCTATAAAGACTCATTGTGCCTAGGGCCCACAGTGTACTGAGGGGCTTGATAAGGGTTCAAAGGGGACCAGTCCAGTCTCCTTAGCTTAAAATAAATTGGAGAAAATGGCCAGGTGCGATGGTTCACGCCTGTGATCCCAGCACTTTGGGAGGCTGAGGCGGGCGGATCGCCTGAGCTCAGGAGTTTGAGACCAGCCTGGGCAACATAGCAAAACCCCATCTCTACCAAAAATGCAAAAAATTAGTTGGGCATGGTGGCGTGTGCCTGTGGTCCCAGCTACTAGGGAGGTTGAAGTGGGAAGATCACTTGAGCCTGGGAAGTCAAGGCTGCAGTAAGTCAAGATGGCGCTGCTGCATTCTAGCCTGGGTGACAGAATGAGACTCCTCCATCTCAAAAAAAGGAAATTGAGAAACTGAAGAAGATGTCTAAACAGGGTAAGTGACATGGTCAAATTTGTTATTTGGAAAAGAGTCCTGAGAGCAGTATGAGGCATGGGGGAGATTGAAATCAGAGAGATCAGCTAGAAAGAATACTGAAAAAAAGAAGAAAAAGAAATAGAAAAAAAGAAAGGCGATTACTGCAACATTTGAAGTAAGAGATAATGAAGACTTGAATTAAGGCACTGGCGATGAGAATAGAGGAAAAAGAACAGAAGTAGGTGGCTTTATGAGAAATTGTGTGGTGATGAAGGAAGAATCAAGGGTGATTCTAGTTTCTACTGGCAAGTGGGTGAAGGGTGATATTGAAAGGTACAGTCATCAACCTGTATAGAAAATACAGGAAGAAGGAAAGGCTTTGGGGGGAAGAAAGCTAAGCTTTGAAATGTTGAGTTTGAGGAGCCTATTTGATCTCAAGAGAGATATGGACATGATATTCTGGAGAGAATTGCCCAGAGCTATGGAATTATAAACATCACACAAAAGGTAACTGAAGCCATTTCATCAGTTACCCCATCACCGTTAATGGCACCACCATCTCCCCTGTCCCTTGGCAATGCTTCACATTACCAAGCCTGTCAAGTCTTGACTCCTGAGCTTACTATTAAGGCTAACAACAAGTGTTTCCTCTTCACCCCCACCTTCCCAACTGACCTTTGTCACTCCCTAACACATGTATGTATTAGTTAGGGTACAGGCAATGTTGCTGTAGCAAAGGAATCCTAAAGCACAATAGCTTATATAGGATAGAAGTTTATTTCTTTTTTATATTAATATAATAGTCCAGGGTCTGCAAGGCAGCTCTGTCACATGATGACATATAGGAACCTAGGCTGATGGGCAGCTCTGCCATACTCAGGATCCCTCTTGGGGCCCAAGGCATTGTTCCATTCATTGCCACTTCCCAACTAATGGACAGAATATTCAGGGTAAGCAGCTTCATCTTTATGGAGATGAATATACATCACAGCTACACACATCCCATTGGCCCAGACTCAGTCACATGACCACATCTATCCTCATGGAGACTGGAAAATGTAGTATCTTGCTGGGCAGCCATGTGATGAGCTCACATGCAGGTGGGCTCTGTTACCAAAAAGTAGAAAGGCAAAATGGACACAGGGAACAATTAGCAAACTCTGACACTTCCAAACCCTGGGCATCTAATATCCATGCACACAGAATACACTCATCCCTCAAAGTACAATCCATTTCCTGAATACAAAACAGTCTGACACCTCTGTGTAACGTGTAGTCTTTTCTGTTGGGTCTAGATCTACTGTCTCATGATCCAGAGATCTATACAATAATAGAACATTACTTCCCCAACACTACTCAACATTTGGCACATCATATAGAGCAAGAACAGGATAGACACAGAGAAAACTCCTATTTGGGAAAATGAATGGAAAGCACTCATCAGTCACTGGTGCATAGAAGGGATGAAATCATGTTTGGCAAGATGTGCAAAGACTCCCTAGTAGTGAAGGAAGTTCTCCTGTCGGACCTTGGTCCTGCCCTCTGGGAGGAATTCCCTTGTACATGATCCTCCCTGGACTTTGGCCTTGTCTATTGTTTTACATGGTCATACCTGTAGTGGTTGTGTAGAGTACATCTATGTGTTTTGATTTTTGTTTGTTTGTTTGTTTATTGGTTCTACCAGTTACTAAGGAAGTTGTATTAATGTCACTCACAATGACTGGGGTTTTCTTCGTTCTCTTTGATGTACTTTTAATTTTGATTTTATCAATTTTATTTATTTTATCAATTTTATTTTTTATTTATTTTTATTTATTTATTTAGAAACAGGGTCTCACTGTCACCCAGTCTGGAGTGCCATGCACCATTATAGCTCACTGCAGCCTCTAGCTGCCAGGCTCAAGTGATCCTCCCACCTCAGCCTTCTGAGTAGCTGAGACTAAAGGCACATGCCACTACATCCAGCTATGTAAAAAATTTTTTTGTAGAAACAAGGTTTTGCTATATTGCCCAGGCTGGTCTCAAATTCCTGTACTCAATTGATTCTCATTTCTCTGTTGCCCAAAGTGCTAGGATTACAGGTATGAGCCTCAATTTTTTTTTTCTTTCTTTCTTTTTTCCTTTTCTTTTTTTTTTCTTTTTGAGATGTAGTCTCACTCTGTTGCCCAGGCTGGAGTGCAGTGTCATGATCTCGGCTCACTGCAACCTCCGGCTCCTGCATTCAAGTGATCCTCCTGCTTGAGCCTCCCTAGTAGCTGGGGCTACAGGCATGCGCCACCACTTCCATCTAATTTTTGTATTTTTAGTACAGACAGGGTTTCTCCATGTTGGCCAGGCTGGTCTCAAACTCCTGACCTCAGGTGATCCACCCACCTTAGTCTCCCAAAGTGCTGGGATTACAGGTGTGAGCCACCATGCCCGGCCTCAATTTTTATTTTATATATTTTCAGGCCAGGTTATTAGTTATGCACAAATTTAAAATTGTTCTGTCTTCCTAGTGAATTGAACGTTTCTTAAGAAGTGACTTGCTTTATTTCTAAGAACTCTTTTGCTTGAAGTCTATTTTGTGTGATATTAATATAGCTATATCAACTTGCTTTTAGTTACCAATTGTGGAGTAAATTATTGTCATTTATTTACTTTCTGCCCTTTTTTATTTTTATGTTTTAAATGTATCTCTTTAAACAACACATAGTAGTACTGCTTGTTTGTCTATTTTCTATTTTATAATCTTTGTTTT
>NW_016813003.1:11370-14215 GCF_001698545.2 Rhinopithecus bieti | reverse complement strand
GTCTTATTTTCTATTTCCACATGGAATTTTAACAAATTATAAAAATATTTCCCCAAAGGATAGCGAGTGATTTTAAAATATAAGATCATTGTGTTAAATTTATAAGGTAATTCCTTAAATTTTGAAGAGTTTACCACTTACATGGCTCTTTTGGGTATTATGATGTTTTTCAGAGCAAAATAAGCAAAACCTCAGAGTGGAGCATAACAGATGTCCAACCTGAGACAAGCAGAGTGGGCAGGAGGTTGAGTGGGAGGGGTGCCCTCTGTAGGACCAGAACGCTCCCATCTCCCCTGGGACAAGCAGAGTGGGCAGGAGGGTGGCCGGGAGCGGTGCCTTCTGCAGGACCAGGACACTCCCATGTCCCCTTTTCACCAGCACCAAGAGCCAGGGCACCTGCCTTATAAAGAACTCACAAGCCTGGCCTTGGCATGCAGTGCGTCTATAGGGCATTGTGATGGAAAAATAAAACTCAGACGTTCCTGCTTTCTCTCTGGATGCAAGCTTTCTGTCACACATCTACATTCAGATTTTGTGTGAATTACATTATGAGATGATGTGGAGTAGGCGCCCCCAACACCCCGACCCCATGGAGTCAGAACAGAAACGCAGCTAGCCCCAGAACTCCGCCCCCAAGGTCACTATCCGACCCCTGCAGTCAGACCTCACCAGCTAAATTCAGCACAAGGAACAAAGAGTCAGGGGGTTGGGAGGAGACAGCAAAACTCTGTCCAGAGACACAGGACACATGTCTCAGAAATGTGATTTTATTAACAGAGGGAGAGTATAAAGTATAAAGAGATAGAACAAAAATAAATGGTAATAATAAAATACCAGGGAATTATTTTTCCTCTGTTAAACTGAGAAAACAATTCTGCTTTTCGAGAAAAATACGTAGATGTGTAAGGTTTGCATGCGCCTGTCTGCCTGTGTCTATGACTATCTCTCCATCTCGGTCTACTCAGGAAGTCGTTTGTTTCTACATCTGCTCTTGGTTGTCCTCAAGCTTCACGTAGAAGCTCCTGTCTCTTGATTTTTGTCCCTTTTGTGTCGTTATTCAAAGTGTACATCCTGTGGATGCCATAGAACAGCAGGGGACACCACGAAAATTTACACAACCGGAAATGAAGCAGCTCCTCAGGTCTGGCCTCCCTGTCCCCTCTCTGACCCTCTCTGACCCTCCCTCTGCTCCCACCTGGGCTCCCACGGGCCCTTCCTGGTGCCCTGTTGACCCGTAAGCCACTCCAGGCCAGGCCTACCCTGCGCCTCCGTCCACCATCCTCCCTTCTAAGGGGAGAGTGCTGCTTGTCACTGTGCTGCCTGAAATACAGGAGGTGCATGCACACAACCCCACGCTCCTCTCCATTTATCCCTGAGCCTAACCCCGGCTTCCTGCGGTTTTCTGTTCCACCACAGGGAAGAGGAGCTCCTGTGGAGGCGCTGGGAGGGACGTCTGTAGTGAACTAGGGTTGCAAGCACCTGCATCTCCACAGTGGACCTGTGTCCACCCTCCCCGGGATGCTTGGAGGGTGTGAGCTCCAGTGGGACACCCAGTCTATTCTAACACCTGGAAAATGAAACGTGGAACCAGAGGTGCGATGCAAGGTCAGCTCATGCTCAGAATTGAGGAATCAGAGCTGTGCTTGTCCCTTCTAGTCATAAGCAAAACGAACTCACCAAGTCCACACCCAACCCCATCCACTCCAGAGATAGCCCAGCTCCATGGAGCCCATGTTCCGTGCTTACAAACCTCAGAGGCTCCAGCAGTGACTGGCGCGTTGGATGCAGATATTTACTCACTATGACGTGCTTCCAAAGAGGCATGGGCAGATGATTTCCTAAGTTAAATGAATACACTCAGACATAAATAGAACAAAGTTAACAAGGGCCTATGAGGCTGATGCTGTGTTTTTTGCCAAAGCTGGGAGGAAGCTGCCTGTTACCTCCCGGGTCACAGGAGGAGGGTCGCACCAGGACCCGCCCTTCTGAGTCTCCTCGTCCCTCAGGCAGGACAGAGGACGCAGACGTCTCCACAGAGCCCCACCAGTGACTGGGCCAAAGCCTTTAGGACTTCTTTAAAACTTAGTAGGCTTTTTTGAATAGTTTTAGGTTTACAGAAGAAATTGTATGAAACATACAGAGTTCTCTAACCCCCTAGCTCTGTCTAGCTTCCTTGCTATCCATCATTAACATCTGGTATTAGTGTGCTACATCTGTTGCAGTTGATGACCCAATATTGATATGCTGTTAACTAAAGTCAGCAGTTTACTTCCGGCTCACTCCTGGTGTTGACATCCTATGGGTTTTGACAAATGTATGTCAAGGTAAAAATCACAGGATCCATAAACTTGGAGAGGACACGTTATTTCTGGTAAAGGGTGACAGTTTGTAGGGCAGCCATCCCACAGACTGGGGAGCACCACAACCTGCTGAAGCCATTAGCAGGTGCCTCGGGGGAGGGGGAAGGATAGGGGTTTATGCAGAACGGGTTGGCCAGGCATACATGTTCAACAGGAGGAGCTATGAATATTCATGAAGCAGTCCTGATGCATGTGTCCTGAACAAACATACATGTTACATGTAACCCATGTTCACATCGGGGTGGAGACTTAACATCTCAGTGCTTTACAATTAAGCTCTGCACGTGAAATGGTGAAGCCAGGATGGGAAGGCATTCAGTGGGCCGCCTCTGTAAACCACCAGAACCAGTCCAGGGATGGGGGTCCCTGCTCAGGAGAACATTACTGAAATGAGGCACTTGTCCAATCGCAGTTGTGGTTGTGGCTGGTGGAGCAGGGGTCAGCAAGGCGGCATCTGGGGGGAAGAGGGTAGGGGGCGGTGGGCG
>NW_016813003.1:4390-6898 GCF_001698545.2 Rhinopithecus bieti | reverse complement strand
CGGCGCCCTCCCGCGGACCCCCCCAGCTGCGCCCTCCCGCGGACCCCCCCTCCTCAGCGGCGCCCTCCGGTTGTCCCCCCTCCTCAGCGGCGCCCTCCCGCGATCCTCCCTCCACATTTCCCTGCAATGATTTAGGCGGGATTGTTACGCATCTGCATTACAACGGGCACCCAGCAGGGCTGATTTTTCATACCCATCCCCGTGCATCCCCCATCCCATTTAGCAGGGGGTAGGGGCTTAAGAAGGGACTTTTGAAGGATATTAAATATTTTCCCTATCAAAGACAAACCAAGACAGGCCAAACATATCACATGCTGCTTTGCAATATTTCCTGGAAGGCTACTCTAATTACCCACTCGTGTCTCTAGATAACTTGGGATGGCGTTAGAGAATACACTGATGACAAGACCAAGCCCACAGTCTCTCCTTGCCAGTCTCAGCTCACCTTGGAGGAGCGTCTTAAGGGGGTGGGTGCAGCATCTTCCTAGTCAGCCATCCCCAGGACACTCCTTGCTTCAGAGAAGAAGCCAAATCTACACTGGGGTGTGCGGGGGGCATGTGAATTACACGCTATTGTTTTATGAAAGGCCGGCCCAGTTAAAAGTGTGATTGTCCTAAACAAAGCTCAGAACAATGAGAGCAGCACCCCAGGCTCGCTGGCGCTGGCCTCAGACCTGCCCTGGGAGCCCACGGCTGTCACTCACAGGCATACAGTCTTGGTGATGGTGTTGGCTGGAAAAGTTTGGAAAAGATCACAGCCACTGAAAACGATGTTCTAAGGATAGTAAGAAGCATCAAAAATCTTCCTGACGTTAAAGAAACTGGCAGAAAAAAAATACAGGAAAATGTAAAAGGCTGTTGAGATGATTTCCTCCCATTGGTGTCAGGCACATGGACGGCAGCCCACAGCCTCCAGAGAGTGTGGCCAGCAGCGCAGGACTCAGACTTATCCAGGGATCCAGGGAACCTGTGGTCCACTGGGGTGACGTATTCACTCATTCACCCTCCAGGGAAGACAGGGGTGACGTGTTCACTCACTGTCCGGGGGAGACAGGGGTGATGTGTTCACTCACTGACCGTTCAGGGGAGACAGGGGTGACATGTTCACTCACTGTCTGGGGGAGACAGGGGTGATATGTTCACTCACTGTCTGGGGGAGACAGGGGTGACATGTTCACTCACTCACCATCCGGGAGAGAAAAGGGTGACATGTTCACTCACTCACCATCCGGGAGAGACAGGGGCGATATGTTCACTCACCATCCAGGGAGACAGGGGTGACATGTTCACTTACTCACCATCCGGGAGAGACAGGGGTGACATGTTCACTCACTCACCATCCGGGAGAGACAGGGGTGACATGTTCACTCACCGTCCGGGGTAGACAGGGGTGATATGTTCACTCACTCACCGTCCGGGGGAGAAAGCAGTTAGTGTGGTTCATGTGCAAGAGCCAATAAAAAACAAGGAAGTGAAGAAATATAAATGAAGCAAAGATGGGGGAAGAAACAGGAAAAGTTCATAAACAAATCACACATCTCAGGTCTGACAGTGAACCATGATTCAAATTGTTAAGAGGAAACCAAATACTAAATTGTTTCTTTTTGTCCCCGTTTCTTTCTATTTTTTTATTATACTTTAAGTTCTAGCATACATGTGCACAACGTGCATGTTTGTTACACAGGTATACATGTGCCATGTTGGTGTGCTGCACCCGTTAACTCGTCATTTACATTGGGTAATTTCTCCTAATGCTATCCCTCCCCCCTCCTTCCACCCCACAACAGGCCCCGGTGTGTGTTGTTCCCCACCCTGTGTCCAGGTGTTCTCACTGTTCAATTCCCACCTATGGGTGAGAACATGCAGTGTTTCGTTTTCTGTCCTTGTGATAGTTTACTCAGAATGATGGTTTCCGGCTTCATCCATGTCCCTGCAAAGGACATGAACTCATCCTTTTTTATGGTTGCATAGTATTCCATGGTGTATATGTGCCACATTTCCTTAATCCACTCTATCATTGATGGACATTTGGGTTGGTTGCAAGTCTTTGCTATTGTGAATAGTGCCACAATAAACATACATGTGCATGTGTCTTTATAGCAGCATGATTTATAATCCTTTGAGTATATACCCAGTAATAGGATGACTGGGTCAAATGGTATTTCTAGTTGTAGATCCTTGAGGAATCACCACACTGTCTTCCACAATGGTTGAACTACTTTACACTACCAACAGTGTAAAAGTGTTCCTATTTCTCCATATCCTCTCCAGCACCTGTTGTTTCCTGACTTTTTAATGATCACCATTCTAATTGGTGTGAGATGGTATCTCATTGTGGTTTTGATTTGCATTTCTCTGATGACCAGCGATGACGAGCATTTTTTCAAGTGTCTGTTGGCTGCATAAATGTCTTCTTTTGAGAAGTGTCTGTTCATATCCTTTGCCCACTTTTTGATGGGGCTGTTTGATTTTTTTCTTGTAAATTTGTTTAAGTTCTTTGTAGATTCT
>NW_016813003.1:0-1404 GCF_001698545.2 Rhinopithecus bieti | reverse complement strand
ATATATATATATATATATGGCTTTCTAATTCTATTTGAATTGTGTAACAAGTAGCTAAAATAAAACATAAAGTATTACTTGTTTCTGTTAACTAGATAAGTAAGTTTTGGAGTTGGGTGGCAGATTATTATTATTATTATTGTTTGAGACGGTGTCTTGCTCTGTCGCCCAGGATGGATTGCAATGGTGCGATCTCGGCTCACTGCAACCTCCACCTCCCGGGTTCAAGAGATTGTCGTGCCTCAGCCTATCGAATGGCTGGGATTATAGGTGCCTGCCACTCCACCCAGCTAATTTTTGTATTTTTAGAAGAGACAGGGTTTTGCCATGTTGGCCAGGGTCATTTTGAACTCCTGACCTCAGGTAATCTACCCACCTCGGCCCCCCAAAGTGCTGGGATTACAGGCGTGAGCCACCGCACCTGGCCTGAGTGACTAAGAAAAGTAGGAAGGAGTAAAATTACAAAGTATAAACTCTTTTTATCTCTTGTATTTACTATTTTCAACACTTTTAAGTATTTCAAACACATAAGCTGCCTGCATTTTTTACTGTCAGATAAATCGATGCTGTGTAATCGTGTTGGTTGATAAAATATTAATCACTTGCATTTTCAGAGCTTTAAATTCCAAAAATCTGATCAATTCAGAGCCTGGCATTAACAAAGTAACTTTGCTAAGCTTGATTAAAATGTTTACAGCTTGGAGGAGCAATTAGAACAATAGAAATTTCACTCCTAGGCATTTATTTCAAAGGACTTGGAGTCCCTCAACCAGAAAGTAAAATAAAACACTTGTTACACAAATGTGGCTCCAAAGCAAAGCCACCAGGGCCAGGGCTGCAGCCTTGGCCTCCCAGTGCCGGAGGGGACGGACAGGCCGGGGAGTCTTCGTGCCTGCGCAAGCTCTGCCCACTCCCTGCTCCACCCCTCACACAGGTGGATTCAGAACCCCTCAGCCTCCCAGTGCCAGACGGGACGGACAGGGCCGGAGTCTTCAGGCTCAGCTTCCCACAGCTGGAAGGGACCGATAGGGCGGGAGTCTTCACACCCACGCAAGCTCTGCCTTACCCTCCCCCCGCCACGCCCTCCACAGGTGGCTTTACAGCCCACAGCGAATTCCACTCACAACTAAATTTGGAAAATGTGTTTTGTATCTTGGATCAAATTCTTAAGTATTTATATTCAATTCAATCTTGTTCCCCTGAAACCACCTCTATTTGTAATTGCTTGATGATGCAAAAATTTACATGTTGTAAACGTCTGCCACTGACATTTTTCTCAGCTGTACACCATTAAGTCTGACAATTTAAACAGCGAGGCCCATAATTTAAAACACGCTCTCTAGTATCTGACTACACTTGGCACAATCACAGATTTTCTTCTGTAACAATTATTTTATATATAAA
>NW_016813002.1:1448-9401 GCF_001698545.2 Rhinopithecus bieti | reverse complement strand
AGGGGGGAGGGGAGGGAGGGAAAGAAAGAAAGAAAAAAGAACATAAAAGAGGAAAAAGAAAATAAAAGAGACAAGTAAAGGAAATAGTGTCATTGGGTTGGGCATGCAGGAAAAAGGCATTAAAACCCACCCTGCAGGTCTACCAGCATTGGAGCTCCCAGAAGGTGGCTCTCTGTGTATTTCAGACAAGGAGCTAAGAATGGGCTCCTAACACATCAGGGAAGCTAGATACAGTGCATGATAATCTAAGACAAACCTAAGAGACCATCATAGACAATGAGGGCTCATTGGCTGGGATGGTTTGAATGAATCCCTGCTTGAGGGCAGAGAAAAAGGCAGGTTTGCCATCCACACTGTCCAGAGATAAAACCAGGAAAACTGACCATTTCAGAGAAGGGTCACAGAGAAAAAGGAGTGAGGACAGAGCAGGGGAGAGGAAGACAAGTTCCCCACCCGCTGTGCCTGAGGTCCTCCAGCCCTGGGAAGCCCCAGGGTGTGGGGGTTTCTCCTTTTGAGAGAAGGGCAGGTGCTTGGAACCACTGCTCTGCCTCATGGTGCCGTTTGCCTGACTTCTAATACTCTGACCCCAGAAAGGGCAGGAAAGGGGTGGGGAGGGCAGCTGAGGGGCCATTTCCTAAGCATGCTGGGGCTGGGTGGTGAAGGGGGAAGACGTGGACCAGAGCCAGGGGCCGGACAGCTGCTTTCAGAGAGCTCAGAATGTTGGCGATCTCTGGGCACCAGCCTGGCAATCCAGTGGCCCTCCCTCATTCTCTTTGGTTCCTGCCTCACGACTGCAGGGGACATACAGGTCATTTTCTCTCAGTAGACAGGAAAGAACCAGCTGCTGGAGTCAGCTGCTGGAGCTGGATTTTGGTCCAGGCCGTGTTACTGACTGAGCTGAAAGGTTCCTGCTGGCCCCATTCCCAGCCACCGTAGCCCACATCACCCACAGAGATCCTCTTTTCTCATTTCTGACATCCGTTTCTCACCTCAGGCCCACTGGGGAGGAAAAAGACAGACCCGAGTAACAGAAACAAACCCCATTCCATCAGCACCACCACAAGCCGCCCCATGGCCTTTCCTCCTCTCGCCGTGAGCTGGACTTGCTCGAGGGCTCGGCCCTTCCATCTGGGCTCCAGAGTCTGTTGGTCTCTTGGTGGGGGCGGCAGACAAGACGTGCAGACAATCTTAGTGAAGCACTGTGCCTCTTCCCTTTTAGACCCTGGTGGTCAAACCAGAGGATGTGTACGCCATGAACCCCCCCAAGTTCGACAGGATTGAGGACATGGCCATGCTGACGCACCTGAACGAGCCAGCCGTGCTGTACAACCTGAAGGACCGTTACACATCCTGGATGATCTATGTCAGCCAGGGCTTTCGCAGTGGTTTCCCTGGGGCATTAGATATGCGGGCGGGGGAGGGAGGCAGAGGTATGTGTGTGGGCTGCGGGATTCTGGAAGATGACTGCTTGCCTAGCTGATGAACAAAAGACAAAGAGGGAGGAGAAAGAAGGCAAGAAAGCAAGAGGTGGGTGGGGCAGGAAGAAGGAAGGTGGGGAGGAGGACCAGGAGCCGGAGAGCGGGGAAGCGGGGGCCAGGCTTGGTCACGGGGCGCTGTGACTTACCAACTGTGGGAGGGTCCCCTATTCCCCTTTTTGAGTCTCAGTTCCTCACTATAAATAGGAATGGTAGCCTCCCCCCTTTATAAGTTTATCCCAAAGAAACATAAGATAATAATTAAGGCGACCGGGCGCAGTGGCTCACGCCTGTAATCCCAGCACTTTGGGAGGGTGAGGCAGGCGGATCATGAGGTCAAGAGATCGAGACCATCCTGACCAACATGGTAAAGCTCCATCTCTACTAAAATACAAAAATTAGTCGGGCGTGATGGCACGTACTTGTAGTCCCAGCTACTCTGGAGGCTGAGGCAGGAGAATCACTTGAACCCAGGAGGTGGAGGTTGCAGTGAGCCGAGATTGTGCCACTGCACTCCAGCCTGGCAACAGAGTGACACTCCATCTCAAAATAATAATAATAATAATAATAATAATAATAATAATACTAGCAAGGGATTTTCCATATGCACATACACACATATACACACATATATGTTTTTCCTCCCACAGACCTACTCGGGCCTCTTCTGTGTCACTGTCAACCCCTACAAGTGGCTGCCAGTGTACAACCCTGAGGTGGTGGAAGGCTACCGAGGCAAAAAGCGCCAGGAGGCCCCGCCCCACATCTTCTCCATCTCTGACAACGCCTATCAGTTCATGCTGACTGGTGAGTCTCCCAGGAGGAAGCACGGGGTCCTGGAGCAGGCATTGCATGAGGCGTGTGGCAGCTGCCCCTTGGTCCCAGGCCGGACCCCATCTGGTGTTTAGCATCGGGAAAGGAGGAAGAAGGAGCCAAAAGAGGCAGAAAGGGGCCACATCATGTAGGGCCCCGCATGCCAAGGTGACAAGTTTGGATTTAATGCAAGGTAGAACATGCAAAACGGAAATAGGTATTTTCATGGGTCAAAACTAAAAACTGACCATTTTATATAGTTTACCCTAACACCGAAAAAAACGAAAAGCCCCTGGCTTTTTTTTTTTTTTTTTTTTTTGAGATGGAGTCTTGCTATGTTGCCCAGGCTGGAGTGCAGTGGTACGATCTTGGCTCACCACAACCTCCGCCTCCTGGGTTCAAGTGATTCTCCTGCCTCAGCCTCCTGAGTAGCTGAGATTACAGGTGTGCATCACCATATCCGGCTATTTTTTTATATTTTTAATAGAGACGGGGGTCACTATGTTGACCAGGCTGGTCTCAAACTCCTGACCTCATGATCCACCTGCCTTGGCCTCCCAAAGTGCTGGGATTACAGGCGTGAGCCACCGCGTCCGGCTGCCACTGGCTGATTCTGAGTAGAGACTTGACCTCTCTGAGTCTCAGTCTCAAGAAGAAGGCTTTTGATATTGACCAAAGGATACAGCTGGACAGGAGAAATGGGTGCTGGTGATCTGTCCCACAGAATGGTGACTCTGATAGGTAATAATGCATTGTATATTTCAAAATGGCTAAAATCATATATTTTAAATGTTTTCTCCACCAAAAAAATAAGTATGTGAGGTGATAGATTTGTTAGTTAGTTTGATTTAATCATTCTGCCATATAAACATATATCAAATCATCACATTGAACCCTATAAATATATACAATTATTATTTGTCAATTAAAAATAAAATAAAATAAAAGCAGACGGAGGCTCTTCAGATTCCCACCTGAGGCTAAACAAAAAATGTAAAGGAAGAGGAATTGTGCAATTTAACTCTGGCTGCTTCAGAGTTGGGTCGAATCAGGAAGCTCTTTTTATATCGCCATCAACTCTATTTTATTTTCTCCTCTGGCAGATCGTGAAAACCAGTCCATTCTGATCACGTAAGTATCCATGGCATAGAATGGTTTCATAGCTGTGACCAAATGTGCCACTGGCTCTATTCTGTTCATTAGAACGTGTTTGGAGCAGAGTCTGTAATAAAAAGATCAGGCAGGGCGTGGTGGCTCACGCCTGTAATCCCAGCACTTTGGGAGGCCGAGACGGGTGGATCTCAAGGTCAGGAGATGGAGACCATCCTGGCTAACACGGTGAAACCCTGTCTCTACTAAAAAAATACAAAAAAAATTAGCCGGGCATGGTGGTGGGTGCCTGTAGTCCCAGCTGCTCGGGAGGCTGAGGCAGGAGAATGGCGTGAACCCGGGAGCCGAAGCTTGCAGTGAGCCGAGATCGCGCCACTGCACTCCAGCCTGGGTGACAGAGCAAGACTCCATCTCAAAATAATAATAATAAATAAATAATAAATAAATAAATAAATAAATAAATAAATGAAAAGATCGATTTGGGTGTTGGCAGGANGACATCCTGGAAAGCCTGTTTATACTAACAAACTTGTTTCTTTCTCTCTCTTTTGATCACTCTGCACAGCGGAGAATCCGGGGCAGGAAAGACTGTGAACACCAAACGGGTCATCCAGTACTTTGCAACAATTGCAGCTACTGGGGACCTGGCCAAGAAGAAGGACTTCAAAATGAAGGTATGGATGGGAGAGAAGGGCTTGCTTTGCTTCCACTTTTAACCGTGATCCTAACCTCAGAATGAGGGGGGCCAAATGCCCTCACATTGCCCGCTCTTTGGGGAATGGAGAGCAGGCTAGGATTTACTATCTTGAAGGACAGCCAGTCAGCTTAGACAACACAGTGCGGAGTTGATCTTGTAGGACTAGATCCCGGGATTTCTCAGAAGACAAGGTTCTAGGGCTAAACTTTAAAGGTCAATCTACAGACAGCTCAGAGAGCTTGTTCTTTTATGGCAGAAACACATATACCAATGTGAGTGACCCACAGCATATCCTGGCCTTTTGAAACAAATGTATTACAGCAGCATGAAGTGAATACGGACAACTGACTGGAGAATCAAGGGATTGAAGTGTTAAAGGAATGTTCAGTCAAGAGACCCCCAGCTGTAGCGCCAAATATAACAAAATAGCAAAAGCGTTTTGAGTAAGACGTGCTGCTGATTTGGTTGGTCCTCGGATTGGAAAAGTCAAGGAGGGTGGGGATTTATCAGGGCAAGCCAGAGTGGCAGAGTGGGTGAGCATTTTTTACTGTCATTTTGTGGCTTAAAAACATGCTACCTCAGGTCGGGCTCGGTGGCTCACGCCTGTAATCCCAGCACTCTGGGGGGCCGAGGCAGGCGGATCACCTGAGGTCAAGAGTTCGAGACCAGCCTGACCAACATGGAGAAACCCCGTCTCTACTAAAAGTACAAAATTAGCTGGGCATGGTGACGCATGCCTGTAATCCCAGCTACTCGGGAGATTGAGGCAGGAGAATCACTTGAACCTGGGAGGCGGAGGTTGCAGTGAGCCAAGATCGTGCCATTGCACTCCAGCCTGGGCAACAAGAGCGAAACTCTGTCTCAGAAAATAAATAAATACATACATACATAAAAAAATAAAAAACTGTTTCCTCAGGCCGGGCATGGTGGCTTACACCTGTAATCCCAGCAGTTTGGGAGGCCGAGGCAGGCGGATCACCTGAGGTCAGGAGTTTGAGACCAGCCTGACCAACATGGAGAAACCCCATCTCTACTAAAAGTACAAAATTAGCTGGGCGTGGTGGCGCATGCCTGGAGTCCCAGCTACTTGAAAGGCTGAGGCAGGAAAATTGCTTGAACCCGGGAGGCAGAGGTTGCGGTGAGCCAACATCGTGCCATGGCACTGTAGCCTGGGCAACAAGAGCAAATCTCCGTCTTAAAAAAAAAAAAAAGTTTCCTCTTCTTCCCTCAATTTCTCGCATTAGGGGACGCTGGAAGATCAAATCATCAGTGCCAACCCCCTGCTGGAGGCCTTCGGGAACGCCAAGACCGTGAGGAACGACAACTCCTCCCGATTTGTGAGTCTGAGTTTGGTTAAGATGGAATTTGCTTTGTGTCTCACAAAATAGGCAAGAGCCCTGTCCTCAAAGAGTGGAGAGACCAGAGGTGACAGATGATGAAAAACAAAACAACCCAATGGGACCGTTTCAGATAAAGATAAATTCAGGCTAAGTTCAATGAACAGCATGTGTGAGAGACGAACTGGGGGCCAGGCTTGCTTTAGGCAGAGTGGGCAGGGAAGGCCTCTCTGTAGGGCTGGCACAGGAGCTGGGAGTTAAAGCGTGAGAAGGAACCCAACTTAAAATGACAGGAAGGAGTGGGGACGAAGGAAGGGCAAGGGCAGTCCCTGACGTGGGGAAGGGCCTGGTGCAGTCAGGGCACCTACAGAGGGTCTGTGTGGTTGTAGGAAGGAGGGCAGGGGGGCCAGTTCCATGAGATGAGGTGGAAGAGAGAGAGAGAACTGGTCATTTGGGAGCCATAGGCCATGAGAAGGAGCTTGGATTCCTTTCTAAGTGTAAGAGGAAGCTACTGAGGGATTATGTAAGCCAGGGAGTGATATGGTTTGATTTATACCTTGAAACAATCACTCTAGTTACTTTGTTGACTAGATATGTTGAGGTGGGGGAGGAGCATAGAATAAAAGGCACAAGTAAAAGGAAATAAGGAGAAACCCCAAATTGGACGGAGAAGAAGGGAGAAGAGGAAGGACATATCTAATTTCAAACTGTAGGTAGTGCCAGGCACGGTGGCTCAGGCCTGTAATCCTAGCACTTTGGGAGGCCGAGGTGGGCGGATCACGAGGTCAAGAGATCGAGACCATCCTGGCAAACACAGTGAAACCCTGTCTCTACTGTAAATACAAAAATTAGTCAGGAGTCAGGTATGGTGGCACGTGCCTATAGTCCCAGCTACTCAGGAGGCTGAGGTAGGAGAATCACTTGAACCCGAGAGGCAGAGGTTGCAGTGAGCCGAGATCGTGCCACTGCACTCCAGTCTGGTGACACAGCGAGACTCCGTCTCAAAGACATAACAAAACAAAACAAAACAGAAATGTTAGGGGAAATAGGCTCTTATTCACATTACCCATGAGATGAATAGGAACTATTGGGCTACGGTGGAATCTGGTCTCCTCCTGAATCTCACCCCATACAGGGCAAGTTCATCCGAATCCATTTTGGAACCACCGGGAAGCTGGCCTCTGCAGATATTGAAACTTGTAAGTAGATCCATGGGGATTCACTGGCGTCTCAGAGTAACTGGGAACAGAGTTTGAAAGAGAGTCCTATGTTTGTGTTCCAGATCTGCTGGAAAAATCAAGAGTCACTTTCCAGCTGAAGGCTGAAAGAAGCTACCACATCTTCTACCAGATACTTTCTAATAAGAAGCCTGAACTCATAGGTGAGGAAGTCACCAGTGGGGATGGTCTTTTAGACAGTTTGACTGTGATCGCTAGACTGAGGACAGTTGTATCTACGTATGGTCACTCTACAGTCAACAGGGAAAGTTTATTTTATTTTATTTATTTATTTTGAGATGGGGTCTCACTCTGTTGCCCAGGCTGGAATGCAGTGGCACAATCACAGCTCACTTGCAACCTTGACCTTGCCAGGTTCAAGCAGTCCTCCAGCCCCAGCCTCCCGAGTGACTGGGACTACAGGCACATGCCCCCACACCCGGTTACTTTTTGTAATTTTTGTAGAGATGAGGTTTCACCGTGTTGCCCAGGCTGGTCTTGAACTCCTGGGCTCAAGCAATCTGCCCGACTTGGTCTCCCAACGTGCTGGGATTACAGGCGTGAGCCACTGCACCTGGCCAGGAAAAGTTTATTTTAGAAATGGGATGTGACTATCTGGGCAGTCACATGCCAATTTGAAAAACCTAATGAAACAGAGGGTAACAAGAACAGACCACTCCTGACCAGCTCTGGTTTATAAAAACCTTCTGAGCAACTGAACATCTAACTGTCCTTTGGCGCCCCCTTGCGTTCTGGCACAGAAACAATCTATGGCCAAACGCGCCACCAAAGCAAACAGAATAAGGAAGCCCATGGAGGTACTACACACTTCTCTTGTCCCCGCTTCACAGTGGTCTCCATGCACACTGCTTTCTTTGCTCTTTGGCTGTGTTTGCTCAGCCTTCTGGTCTCCAGCTTGGAAACAGGCTGCAGCATTTCAACAGATTTTAGAAAAGGCTATGATTATACCAAATGACCTGAGTGGGCTCTTGTCCTGACCCCCACTCAGCCAGTTTTCCCTATTAACTTCTCCCAGCCGACACTGATATGCACCATTAGCGTGCAAGGCAAGGGAATTTAAAGGTTCTCCCTAGGGTCCTTCCTCTCCATTGTGTGGGAGACTGAAAAGTCTTCCCTGGACTATATTTTCCATGACAGCCTGTGTATTGTGGAGCTGCCTAAGAGATTTTTAATGTTGACCGGGCGCGGTGGCTCACGCCTGTAATCTCAGCACTTTCGGAGGCCGAGGCGGGCGGATCACGAGGTCAGGAGATCGAGACCATCCTGGCTAACACGGTGAAACC
>NW_016813002.1:0-759 GCF_001698545.2 Rhinopithecus bieti | reverse complement strand
AAAAAAAAAAGATTTTAAATGTTAAGTTCAATTTGGGATCCAGCAGTAAAAGTTCCAGCCCAGGGTGCAGGAGCTCAAAATACCCACTGGGGGGGGGGGGGTTTCTTTGCATCTGCGTGACCTCCTGGTACAATTCGTCATTTCAGAGCTGCTGCTTATTACGACCAACCCTTACGACTACCCGTTCATCAGCCAGGGGAGATCCTCGTGGCCAGCATAGACGATGCGGAGGAGCTGCTGGCTACAGATGTAAGTGGAACCAACAGAAGGCGTGGGTGTTCCCCTCCATCACCGGGGCCAACGGGCTGACGTGCTGCCCTTTCCATGCCAGAGCGCCATTGACATCCTGGGCTTCACCCCGGAAGAGAAATCTGGGCTCTACAAGCTGACGGGAGCCGTGATGCACTACGGGAACATGAAGTTTAAGCAGAAGCAGCGAGAGGAGCAGGCCGAACCAGACGGCACAGAAGGTACAAAATCAGTGTGACAGGCCGCAAACCAGAGCAGTGGCTGATCCGCTGAGGTCATTTGGTGCTGCTTTTGAAAGCAATTAATCCAGTCAGGCACGGTGGCTCACACCTGCAATCCCAGCACTTTGGGAGGCTGAGGGGCCAGATCACCTGGGTTGGGAGGTCGGGAGTTGGAGACCAGCATGGCCAACATGGTGAAACCCCATCTCTGCTAAAAGAAAATTAGGCCGGGCATGGTGGCTCGTGCCTGTAATCCCAGCACTTTGAGAGGCCGAGGCCGGTGGATCAT
>NW_016813001.1:0-287 GCF_001698545.2 Rhinopithecus bieti | reverse complement strand
AATTTCATTCCTGATTTGGCTCTCTGCTTGTCTGTTACTGGTATATATAATGATCACTATTCTAACTGGCATGAGATGACATCTCATTGTGGTTTTGATTTGCATTTCCCTAATGACCAGTGATGATGAGCTGTTTTTCATGTTTGTTGGCTGCATGTCTTCTTTTGAGAAATGTCTGTTCATATCCTTTGCCCACTTTTTGATGGGGTTGTTTGTTTTCTCTTGTAAATATGTTTAAGTTCCTTGTAGATTCTGGGTATTAGACCTTTGTCAGATGAATAGATTGC
>NW_016813000.1:0-471 GCF_001698545.2 Rhinopithecus bieti | reverse complement strand
CCTATTTTCCACATCCTCTCTAGCACCTGTTGTTTCCTGACTTTTTATGATTGCCATTCTAACTGGTGTGAGATGGTATCTCATTGTGGCACAGATACCTTATTTCTAGTTTTTATCTGGAGATATTTGGTTTTTCCCATAAATCTCAATGGACTCCAAAATGTCCATTCACAGATTCTCCAAATAAAGTGTTCCAACCTGCAGAATTTTAAAAAAAAGCTTTAGTTATGTGTGATTAATTCACATGTTACAAAGCAGTTTCACAGACAGCTTCTTTCTAGGTTTTATCTGGGGATATTAGTTTTTTCCCTATAAGCTTCAATTGGCTCCCGAACGTACCTTTGCAGATTCTCCAAAAGAGTGTCTCCAACCTTCTGCATAAAAGGAAGGTTTTCTCTGTGAAATGAATCCACCCATCACAAAACAGTTTCACAGATAGCTTCATTTTAGTTGTTATTTGGGGATATTTGG
>NW_016812999.1:0-3231 GCF_001698545.2 Rhinopithecus bieti | reverse complement strand
TTGCCCAGGCTTGAGTGCAATGGCACAATCTTGGCTTACTGCACTCCGCCTCATGGGTTCAAGCGATTCTCCTGCCTCAGCTTCCTGAGTAGCTGGGACTACAGACGCCTGCCGTTACACCTGGCTAATTTTTATATTTTTTAGTAGAGATGGGGTTTCACCATATTGGCCAGGCTGGTCTTGAACTCCTGACCTTCTGATCTGCCCACCTCGGCCTCCCAAAGTGCTAGGATTACAGGTGTGAACCACCATGCCCGGCCTGCAACCTTTTTTCTAGAGATTCAGATAGATATAGAGGAGGGAGATTAGCACCCAAACATGGCCAATGAGAATGATTGGGGGACCTAGATAAGGGCATGTGGACATATGCAACTTTTCTGTAGATTTGAAATAAAAACTAAAAGGGGAAATAGCTGGTAAAAACCATTAATTAAAATAAAAAAGAATATCATTTAGAAAAGTCTGGAGGAGCTGGGCCTGGTGGTGTGTGCTTGTAGTCCCAGCTACCTGGGAGGCTGAGGCAGGAGGATTGCTTGAGCCTAGGAGTTCAAGGCAGCAGTACAGTGACATCATGCCTGTGAATAACCACTGGACTCCAGCCTGGGCAACACAGTGAGATCCCATCCCTTAAAAAAAAGAAAATGGTGCCAGGCGCAGTGGCTCATGCCTGTAATCCCAGCACTTTGGGAGGCTGAGGCCGGCAGATCATGAGGTCAGGAGATCAAGACCATCATGGCTAACATGGTGAAACCCCGTCTCTACTGAAAAGAATACAAAAAAAAAAAAAAATTAGGCAGGTGTGGTGGCAGGTGCCTGTAGTCCCAGCTACTTGGGAGACTGAGGCAGGAGAGTGGCGTGAACCTGGGAGGCGGAACTTGCAGTGAACCGAGATCGCGCCACTGCACTCCAGCCAGGGCAACAGAGCAAGACTCCGTCTCAAAAAAAAAAAAAAAGGAAAGGAAGAATCCTATCCCTTAGAGCCATCCAGCAGACTGTGTGGAAAGTAGAGAGCTGCCCAGCAGGAGATGTGATCAAAGGCTGGGTGCTGTGTCCAGGGTGGTGGGAATAGAAGCTGCACTGGATGCCTTCCAGAGTCCTTCCAGCTGTGATCATCTGAGTCCGCAAATATTCGCTCTTGCTACTGAATTCCCAAATGCTACTGAAGTGATATTTTAACCGCCTTGATTTGAAGGGGTGGGGATTGAAGAGCAGAGAGTTTTATTGTGAACATTACGCTTAGGAAGTATCTAGGTGTTAGACCAAAATTATATGTTTTAATACCTGGGAATTACTTGTGATATCTATTCTTATTAAAGGTAAGAAATTATTTTTTGTACTAGAAAATACATAACCCACTTGTGATTACATTGCTTCTTTATGCTTTCAGTGACATCTGGTCCTTGGGATGCATTCTGTATGAACTCTGTACCCTTAGGCATCCAGTAAGTATGGCGTGCAAAATGGAAAAGGCAGCTTGTCATATCTAGCTGAGTCCTAACAATGTGACAGATTCTAGTTGGTAGTTTGCTTCCCTAGGATGAAGTCATTATAAAAGTTTGTATATGTTTCCAGTGCAGTCATCTGCCCTGAGTTAATTGTGTAGCATATACTAATAGGAAATTTCCATTATTTAGTTTTGCTGTGAAATACATAACCTTTCTCTCTCTTTTTCTTTCTCTTTTCCTCTTTTCTTTTTTTGCTATTCTTAATTTTTTATTTTGATACATACAAAATTTGCCATTGTATCCATTTTTTAAGTATACATTTCATTGTCATTAATTACATTCACAATGTTGTGCAACCATCACTACTATCTCTTTGGGGGTTTTGTTTTGTTTTGTTTTGTTTTGTTTTAGAGACGGAGTCTTGCCCTGTTACCCAGTCTGGAGTGCGGTGGCGCGATCTCAGCTCACTGCAGCATCCATCTCCTGGGTTCAAGTGATTCTCCTGCCTCAGCCTTCCAAGTAGCTGGGAGTACAGGTGCATACCACCATGCCCAGCTAATTTTGTGTGTGTGTTTTTACTAGAGACATTTTTGTATTTTTTTGTATTTTCCCCATGTTGACCAGGCTGGTCTCAAACTTCTGACCTCAGGTGATCCACTTGCCTCGGCCTCCCAAAGTGCTGGGATTACAGGTGTGAGCCACTATGCCCAGCCACTACTATCTCTTTGTAAAACTTTTGTCATCACCCCAACCAGAAATTCTGTACCCATTAAACAGTTACTCCCCATTTCTTCCCTTTCCCCAGCCCCCCTAGTCTAATTTCTGCCTCATGAATTTGGATATTCTAGATGTTTCATACAACTGGAAATATACAACATTTGCCGTTTTGTGTCTGGTTTATTTCACTAGCACAGTGTTTTCAAGGTTCATTCATATTGTAACATCTATCAGGATTCCATTCCTTTTTATGGCTGAATAGTATTCCATTGAGTGTATAGACATGTTTATCCATTCATCTGTTGAGGGACACTTGAGTTGTTTCTGTCTTTTGGCTGTTGTAAATAATGCTGTTATGAACAATGGTGTATAAGTATCTGTTAGAGTCCCTGGTTCCAAATTTTGAGGTCTATATCTAGCAGCGGAACTGCCGGGTCATATGGGAATTGTATTTAGCTTTTTCAGGAAGCACCAAACTTTGCAAGAGTGGCTGCATCATGTTTTCCTCACAGCTTTTGCAGTTAGATTTCACTTATGAGTTTCCTCTCTAACTGAAATATCATGAAAACATAGACTTTGCCCTATTATATGTTTTTTCAAGATATTTTTAAAAATATGAACCAAAAAAAGGTTAAATAACTTGTCCCGCTTGTTCAGCCATAGTTAATTACATAGAACAACAACTGCAGGGCTAATTCCTATTAGTTCTTAGCTTTGCATAGAAATAAATTCTGTTCTTTGGGCACAGATTGAAAGTTGCCTTTTTTTTTTTTTTTTTTTTTTGAGACGGAGTCTGGCTCTGTCGCCCAGGCTGGAGTGCGGTGGCCGGATCTCAGCTCACTGCAAGCTCCGCCTCCCAGGTTTAGGCCATTCTCCTGCCTCCGCCTCCCAAGTAGCTGGGACTACAGGCGCCCGCCTCGTCGCCCGGCTAGTTTTTTGTATTCTTTAGTAGAGACGGGGTTTCACCGTATTAGCCAGGGTGGTCTCGATCTCCTGACCTTGTGATCCGCCCGTCTCGGCCTCCCAAAGTGCTAGGATTACAGGCTTGAGCCACCGCGCCCGGCCAGAA
>NW_016812998.1:0-1628 GCF_001698545.2 Rhinopithecus bieti | reverse complement strand
GAAGACAGGAGTGTTTTGCTCTTAAGGCTCTTCCTTTCTAGTGGAGAACATTAAATTAGCATCCAAAAAACAGAGTATGATGAAGCGACAAATTGGGAGGCATGATGTAGTAACAAGCTCAGCAGAAGGAAAGTCCAGTAAATGCTAGAGGAGGGATTTTAGCCGCAGCTTGCTGAAAAGGAGGCAGGCATCCTGCTAGGAAAAGTTCATGTGCTAGGAGGAGGTTTTGTCTTCACCAGCCTGCATTTTCAGAAAACGATTGGGAAATTGTTTCTAGCTCCTTGATATTCTTAAAGTTTCCCCAGAACTATCACTCTGAGGAACAATCATAGGGATTTTGAGAGAAAGTTTTAAAAAATTGTCAAGCTTTTCACATTTTAGGATTAAAAGGGACCTTAGAGGACATCAGATTAAATTCTTCACCCAATGCAAGAATCCTTTCTACAGCGTCTTTGACAGATGGTTGTCCACATTCTCCTTGATTGCTTCTGGTGACAGGGAGCTTAATACCTCAAGAGAAACCTCTTCTGCTAACAGTTTTATAAATTTTATTTTTATGTATTTATTTATATTTTGAGATGGAGTTTCGCTCTTTCACCCAGGCTGGAGTGAAGTGGCACGATCGCGGCTCACTGCAACCTCCACCTCCTGGGTTCAAGCGATTCTCCTGCCTCAGCCTCCTGAGTAGCTGGGAATACAGGCACCTGCCACTACGCCCAGCTAATTTTGTGGTTTTAGTAGAGATGGGGTTTCACCATGTTGGTCAGGTTGCTCTCGAACTCCTGACCTTGTGATCTGCCCTCCTCCGCCTCCTAAAGTTCTGGGATTACAGGCGTGAACCACTGCGCTGGCCAGTTTTATTTTATTTTCATTTTGAGAGAGAGTCTTGCTCTATGACCCAGGCTGCGAGAGTCTTGCTGTATGACCCAGGCTGCAGTGCAGTGATGCAGTCCTAGCTCACTGCAACCTTGAACTCCTGGGCTCAAGCAATCTTCCCACCTCAGCCTCTTGAGTAGCTAGGACTACAGGTGTGCACCACCACACCTGGCTCATGAAAAACTTTTTTGTGGAGACGGGGTGTCACTCTGTTGCCCAGGCTGATGTCTAACTACTGGCCTCAAGCAATCCTCCTGCCGTGGCCTTTCAAAGCCTTTGATTACAGGCATGAGCCACTGCACTCAGCCAGACAGCTTTAATTAATAGAAAACCTTCCTCTGTTAAACCGATACCTGTTTCTCTGTGACTTGCCATTGTTAGTGGGCCTCCCAGATGTCTCCAGTATTCCCTTGGTAGGGATTTTTTTTTTTCCTTTTGTAGACGGAGTCTCGCTGTGTCACCCGGGCTGGAGTGCAGTGCTGTGATCTCAGCTCACTGCAAGCTCCGCCTCCCAGGTTCACACCATTCTCCCACCTCAGCCTCCCGAGTAGCTGGAACTATAGGCTCCCACCACCATACCCGGCTAATTTTTTATATTTTTAGTAGAGATGGGTTTTCACTGTGTTAGCCAGGATGGTCTCGGTCTCCTGACCTCATGATCTGCCCACCTCAGCCTCCCAAAGTGCTGGGATTACAGGCATGAGCCACCATGCCTGGCCTTTTTTTTTTTTTTAAGATGGAGTTTTGCTCTT
>NW_016812997.1:0-4244 GCF_001698545.2 Rhinopithecus bieti | reverse complement strand
AGAAATCACCAGTCTTCTGTGTCGCTCACGCTGGGAGTTGGAGACTGTAGCTGTACCTATTCGGCCTTCTTGCTTTGCCCCTCAATAAAATTTTCATTAGTCTGAGATTGATTTTTCTTTAAGCTATCTATTTCCTGGAATATTTCTCCCTTCACTTCTTATATGATTTTTTTTTTTTTTTTTTATTTCCTTGCATTGGGCTTCTGCTTTCTCTGGTCCTTCCCTGATTAGCTTAATAACTAACCTCCTGAATTCTTTTTCAGGTAAATCAGGGATTTCTTCTTGGTTTGGATCCATTGCTGGTGAACTTTTGTGATCTTTTGGGGATGTTGAAGAGCCTTGTTTTGTCATATTAACAGTGTTGGTTTTCTGGTTCCTTGTCATTTATGTAGGCTCTGTCAGAGGGAAGGTCTAGGGCTGAAGGTTGTTGTTCAGATTCTTTTGTCCCACAAGGTGTTCCCTTGATGTAGTATTCTCCCCCTTTTCCTACAGATGTGGCTTCCTTTGACCTGAACTGCAGTGATTTTTGTCTCTCTTCTGGGCTTAACCACCCAGTGAGTCTACCTGGCTCCAGGCTGGTACTGGGGATTGTCTGCGCAGAGTCGTGTTATGTGAACTGTCTATTGATCTCTCAGCTGTAGATACCAGCACCTGTTCTGGTGGAGGTGGCTGGCGGCAGGTGGCGGGGGGGAGCAGTGCAATGGACTTTGTGAGGGTTCTTAGCTTGATGATTTAATGGTCTATTCTTGTGCTGGTTGGTCTTCTGCCAGGTGTGGCAATTTCCAGAAAACTTCAAATGTAGTCGTATGGAGAGGGACCAGTGGTGAATGGGGCCCTAGAACTCCCAAGATTATATGCCCTTTATCTTCCATTACCAGGGTGGATAGGGAAGGATCATCAGGTTGGGGCAGGGCTAGGCATGTCTGAGCTCAGACTCTCCTTGGGCAGGTCTTGCTGTGGCTGCTGTGGGAGATGAGAGTGAGATTCCCAGCTCACTGGAGTTGTGTACCTAGGAGGATTATGACTGCCTCTGCTGAGTCATGCAGGTTGTCAGGGAAATGGGGGAAAACTGGCAGTCACAGGCCTCACCCAGCTCCCATGCAAACTGAAGGGCCAGCCTCACTACCACCATGCCCCTGCAACAGCCCTGTGTCTGTTTCCAGGTAGAGGGCAAGATAGGCTTGAAAACTTGCCCCAGGCTACCTGCCTCCCAACTGCGAAAGAAAAGGGCTGGGTTCTTCCCTTGCCTATGGAATCTGCACACTGGATTTGTGTCCTCCCCTGAGTTCTGGCCATTAGGCTTCTTGCCTTGTTCAAATTGTCACAAAGTTCAGGTAGAAATTTCCTTCTCCCTGAGGAGTTTCAACCCCTGCTCCTCTGGCCACCCTCCCGATGAATCCCTGTGGTGCCAGGCAGGAATGGCCTGATAGGGGATGCAGTGAGCTCCCAGGGCCTTTCTGCTGATTCCTCTACCCCTGTATTTTGCTCGTCTCTCTAAATTGACTCAGCTCCAGGAAAAACTGGAAACTTCTCCCACAAACAGACCTTCAGCTTCTCCACTGGGGATGTGTGTTTAGGATACGAGGTTCTCCCTTTTCCACTTCCGCAGTTGGGTCACTCATATTTGGGGTATCTCCCGAGTCCTGCAGAAGCAATGCAAGCCTCCACATGCTGCTCTGTTCGGAGTTACAATCTAGCCCTGCCTCCCGTCTGCCATGATTTTTCTTTATTTCTTAAATTTATTTTAATTCACAGATAATAATTGTATATACTTATGGGTTACAATATAATATTTTGATCTATGTGTAGAAAGAGTCAATCAAATGAATATGTATTATCACCTCACCAACTTATATTTTGTGGTGAGAACATTAAAATCTATTCTTTTGGTAATTTTGAAATATGCAATACATTATTATTTACTGTAATCACCATTCAGACAACAGATTACTAAAACTTATTCCTCCAGTTTAACTGAAACTTTATGCCTTTTGATTATGCTCATCCCTTACCCTCCCCCTAGCCTCTGGTAAACACCTTTCTACTCTGTTTCTGTGAGATTGAATTTGTTACATTCTACATATAAGTTGGATCATACAATGTTTGCCTTTCTCTGCTTGGATTATTTCACTTAGCATAATATCTTTCAATTCCATCTATGTTGTCACAAATGACAGAATTTCCTTCTTTTTAAAGCTGGTATAGTTATCCATTATATGGATACCATTTTTTCTTTATTCATTTCTCCATTGGTAGACACGTAGGCTGCTTCCATATCTTGGATATTTTAAATATGCTGCAATGATCATGGGAGTGCAGACCTTTTAGGCATACTGATTTCAATTTTTTGGAGATTTACCAAGAAGTGGGATTATTGGATCATATGGTAAAATTGCAGGATCGTATTGTATAACTATGTTTTTAGTTTTTTGAGAAACCTCCACATTATTTTGCAAAATTATTGTAGTAATTTATAATCCCACCAACAGTGTAAAAAGGTTTTATTTTCTCCACATCCTCACCAACACTAGTTATCATTTTTCTTATTGATAATAGCCAATCTAACAGATACGAGGTGGTTTCTCATTGCAGTTTTAATTTGCACATCCTTAATGATTAGAAATGTTAAACATTTTCTTCATATATTAGTTGGCCATTTGTATCTCTTCTTTTGAGAAATATCTGTCCAGATCTGTGCTTATTTTCTAATTCGGTTATTTGTTTTTCTGCTGTTGACTTGTTTGAGTATCTTATATATTTGGATATTAGCCCTTTATCAAATATTCCTAATTTAATCTCAGTAGGCTGCATGTTTCTAGGAATTCATTCTTTTTTTAGGTTATTGAATTTTTTGATGTATAATTGTTCATATTAGTATCTTATAATCCTTTGTATTTGTGTGGCATGAGTTGCAACGTCTTCTCTTTCATTTATGATTTTGTTTGAGTCTTCTCTTTTTTCTTTGCTAGTCTAGTTAAAGTTTTTTTCAGTTTTGTTCATCTTTTCCAGAAAGCTACTTTTAGTTTTACTGATGTGTTCTGTTGTTTCTTTCTAATATCAATTTCATTTATTTCTGCTGTGATCTATATTATTTTCTTCATTTTGATAAGTTTGAGATTAATTTGTTCTTCTTCTAGCTCCCTGAGGTGTAAAAATAGTCTGTTTATTATAAATCTTTCTTCCCTTTTGATGTAGAGTTTTATTTCCATAAACTTTTCTCTCATGACAACTTTTGCTGCATCCCATTGTTTTGACATGTTGTGATTCCATTTTCATTTGTCTCAAGATAACTTTTAATGTTTGCTTTGACCAATCTGTGTTAAGGAGCATGTTGTTTAATTCATATATATTTGTGAGTTTTCCAAAATTCCTCTAGTTATTGATTTCTAGTTTTATGGCATTGTGATCAGAAAGGATACTTAATATGATTTCTGTTTTCTTAAATTTGTTGAGACTTGTTTTGAAGCCTAACATGTAATCTATTCCAGATACTGTTCTGTGTGCTCTTGAGAAAAATTTGTAGGCTGTTGTTTCGGGATGGAATATTTGGTAAACGTCTGCTAGGTTCATTTGGTCTAGAGTGTAGTTCAAGTCCAAGGTTTTCTTATTGATTTTCTGTCTAGATCTATCCAATGTTGAAAGTTGGACAATTAATTCTCCTATAATCATTGTATTGTAGTCTATCTTGCCCTTAGGACTATTAAATATATGTATGTATATACATATGCTCCGATGTTGGGTAAATATATATTTATAATTGTTATAATGCCCTAATTGACTTTTTATGATGATATAATTCTCTATTTTGTCTTTTAAAAATTTTTGACTTGAAGTCTATTTTGTTTGATGTAAGTATAGATATTGTTACTATTTTGTTGCTTCAATTTACATGGAATATCTTTTTTGATCCATTCATTGTTAGACTATTTGTGTCCTAATAAGTGAAATGCATCTCCTATAGGCAGCATATTGTTGGGTCTTTTTTTGTTTAAATCCATCCACCCACTTGATGTCTTTTGATTGGAGAATTTAATTCATTTACATTAAAAGTAATTATTGAGAATAACTTGTTATTGCCATTTTGTTAATTATTTTCTGTTTAATTTATAGATCCTTTGTTTCTCTCTTCCTCTCTTACTATCTTCCTTTGCAGTTTGATGATTTTCTGTGGTGGTATGCTTTGAATCTTTTCTTTTAATATTTTGTATATTTACTAAGGATTTGTGCCTGTGGTTACCATTAGG
>NW_016812996.1:6285-14871 GCF_001698545.2 Rhinopithecus bieti | reverse complement strand
TTCTGAGAAAATTATTTGTGATATGTGAATTCATCTCACAGTATTACACCTTTCTTTTCATGGAGCAACTTGCTATCACTGTTTTCGTGGAATCTGCATGGATATTTGGGAGTGCATTGAGGCCTATGGTGAAAAGGAAATATCCTAAGATAAAACCAGAAAGATGCTTTCTAAGAAACTGCTTTTTGATGTGTGAAATCAATTCACAGAATTACACTGTTATTTTCATTCAGATGTTTGATAACACTGTTTCCTTGGAATCTGCAGTGGGATATTTTGGAGCGCATTGAAGCTTAGCTTGACAAAGGAAATATTCACATATAAAAACTAGAAATAAGCTTCCTGAGAAACGCTTTGTGATGTGTAAATTTATCTCAGAGTTACACGATTCTTTTAATGGATTAGTTTGGTAGCATTGTTTTTGTTGAATCAGAGAAGGGATAATTTGGATAGCATTGAAGCCTATCATGATAAAGGAAATATCCTCAGATAAAAACTACAAAGAAGTTTTCTGAGAAAGTGCTTTGTGATGTGTGAATTCACCAGACAGAGTTACACCTTTCTTTTCATGGAACAGTTTGCTAACACTGTTTCTGTGGGATCTCCAAAGGGATATTTGAGAGCTCATTGAGGCCTATAGTTAAATAGGAAATATCCTCAGACAAACAGTAGAAAGAAGCCTTCTGATAAACTACTTTGTGATTTGTGAATTCATCTCACAGACTTACATAATTCTTTTCTGGGTAGATTTTGTTAGCACTGTTTTTGGGGAATCTGAGAAGGGATATTTTGGATCACATTGAAGCCTATCACGACAAATGAAATATCCTCAGATAGTAACCGGAAAGAAGCTCTCTGAAAAAGTTCCTTGTGATGTGTGAATTCATCTCATAGTGTTTCACCTTCCTTTTCACGGAGCAGTTTGCTAAAACCGTTTTTGTGGAATCTGTAAAGAGACACCTGGGAGCCAATGAGGTCTATGGTGGAAAAGGAAATATACTCAGATAAAACTAGGAAGAAGCTTTCTGAGGACCTGCTTTGTGATGTGTGAATTCATCTCATGGAGTAACATGATTCTTTTCATGGATCAGTTTGATAGCACTGTTTTTGGTGAATACGGGAAGGGATATTTTAAATTGCTTTGAAGCCTATGGTGACAAAGATATATCCTCAGATAAATACTGGAAAGAAGCTTTCTGAGAAAGATCTTTGTGACGTGTGAATTCATATCACAGAGTAACACCTTTATTTTCATGGAGAAGTCTGCTCACACGGTTTTTGTTGAATCTGCAGTGGGGAAATTTGGGAGTGCATTGAAGACTTTGTTGAGAAAGGAAAAATCCTCAGATAAAATCTAGAAAGAAACTTTCTGAGAAACCGGTTTGCCATGTTTGAATTCATCTCACAGAAGACACAGTTCTTTTCATAGGCAGTTTCCTAACACTCTCGTCTTGGAATGTGCATTGGTATATTTCAGAGCACATTGTTGCTTAAGGTGTCACAGGAATATCCTCATACAAAAACTAGAAAGAAGCTTTCCGAGAAACAGCTTTGTGGTGTGTGAATTCATCTCAAAGAGTTAGACCACTCTTTTCATAGAGCAGTTTGGTATCACTCTTTTTGGGGAATCTGAGTAGGGATATTTTGATTTGCATTGAAGCCTAAGGTGACAACTCCATATCCTCAGGTATAAACTAGAAGGAAGCTTTTTGAGAAACTGGGTTGTGACGTGTGAATTCATCTCACAGAGGTACACGATTCTTTTCTTGGAGCAGTTTCCTAACTCCGTTTTCGTGGAATCAGCAATAGGATATTTGGGATCACATTGAAGACTATGGTGACAAAGGAAATATTCTCAGACAAAAACTAGAAGGAAGCTTTCTGAAAAACTGCTTCATGATTAATGAATTCCACTCACTGAGACACGTGATTCTTTTCATGGAGCAGTTTGGTAGCACTGTTTTTGAGGAACCTCAGAAGTGATATTTTACATCACATTGAAGCCTATGGTGACAAAGGAAATATCCTCAGATAAAAACTAGAAAGAAGCTTTCTGAGAAAGTTCCTTGTGATGTGTAAATTCTTCTCACAGAGTTACACCTTTCTCCTCATGGAGCAGTTTGCTAACACTGTTTTCATGTAATGGGCAAAAGAATATTTCTGAGCCCTTTGAGGCCTATGGTGAAAACTAAGTATCTTCAGATAAAAGTAGAAAGAAACTTTTTGAGAAACTGCTTTGTTGTGTGTGAATTCATTTCACAGAGCTACACTGCTCTTTTCATTGAGAAGTTTGCTAACACTTTTTTCATGGAATCTACAACAGGATATTCAGTAGGGCATTGAGGAGTATGGTGAAAAAGGAAATATCCTCAGATAAAACTATAAAGACGCTTTTGAGAAACAGTTGTGTGACGTTTGCATTCATATCACAGAGATATACCATACTTTCCAGGTAGTAGTTTGGTAACACTGTTTTTGGGTATCTGAGAATGGATATTTTGGATCACATGTAGCATATGGTGACAAAGGAAATATTCTCAGATAAAAACTACAAGGAAGCTTTCTGAGAATCTTTTGTGATTAGTGTATTCATCTCAAAGATTAACACCTTTCTTTTTATGGAGCAGTTTGTTTACATTGTTTTCAGGGAATCTACAAAGGGAGATTTTGGGGTGAGTAGAAGCCTATGGTGAAGAATGAATTATCATCAGATAAAAAATTGAAAGAAGCTTTCTGAAAAACTGTTTTGTGATGTGTGAGTTCATCTCGCAGAGTTTAACCACTCTTTTCATGGAGCAGGTTGGTAGCACTGTTTTTGGTGAATCTGAGAAGAGAAATTTTGAAATACATGGAAGACTACAGTGACAAAGGAAATATCCTCAGATAAAAACTAGAAAGAAGCTTTCTGAGAAATTGCTTGTGTTGTGTGAATTCATCTCACATAGTTACACGATTCTTTTCTTGGGATAGTTTGCTAACACTGTTTTTACAGACTCTGAAGTAGGATATTTATTAGCACATTGAATCCTATGGTGACAAAGGAAATATCCTCAGACAAACACCAAAAAGAAGCTTTCTGACCTACTGCTTTGTCATGTGTTAATTCATCACACAGAGTTACACTGTTGTTCTTATTGAGCAGTTTGCTAACACTATTTTCGTGGAATCTGCACTAGGATATTTCAGAACACATTGAAGCTTAGGGTGACAAAGGAAATATCCTCATAAAAATTAGAAAAAGACTTTCTGAGAAACCTCTTTGTGATGTGTTAATTCATCTCTCAGTGATACATGATACTTTTCATGGGTCAGTATGGTAGCACTGTTTTTGGGGAATCTGAAGGGATATTTTGGAGTGCATTGAAGTCAATGTGACAAAGGAAATATCCTCAGATAAAAACTAGAAGAAGCTCTCTGAGAAAGTACTTTGTGAGTTGTGAATCCATCTCAAAATGTTACACCTTTTTTTGCATGGAGCAGATTGATAACACTGTTTTTATGAAATTTGCAAAGGAATCTTTGGGAGTGCATTGAGGCCTATGGTAAAAAAAGAAACCCTCAGATAAAAAATAGAAAGAAGCTTTCTGTGACACTGCTTTGTGATGTGTAAATTTATCTCACAGAGTTACACTCTTCTTTTCATTGAGCAGTTTGCTAACACTGTTTTCTTGGAATCTGCAATGGGATATTTCAGAGCACATTGAAGCTTATGGCTACACAGTCACAGACTTACATGATGATTTTTATGGATCAGTTTGGTAGCAGTGTTTTGGGGAATCTGAGAAGGGATATTTGGGAGACCATTGAAGCCTATGGTGGAAAAGGAAATATCCTCAGATAAAAACTAGAAAGAAGCTTCCTGAGAAACTACTCTGTGATGGGTGAATTTATCTCACAGTGATAAACCTTGATTTTCATTGCAGAGTTTGGTAGCACTGGTTTTGTGGAATCGACAGAGGGGTATTTTGGAACGCCCAGAAGCCTAACGTGAAAAAGGAAATACCATCACCTAAATAATAGAAAGAAGCTTTCTGAGACACTGCTTTGTGATGTGCAAATTGATCTCACAGACTTACACTGTTCTTTTCATTGAGCAGTTTGCTAACACCGTTTTCTTAGTATCTACAATGGGATATTTTGGAGTTCATTGGTGCCTATGGTGACAAAGGAAATATCCTGAGATAAAAACTAGAAAGACACTTTCTGAGAAACTTCCTTGTGATGGTGGAATTTGCCTCACAGAGTTACACCTTTCTTTTCATGAAGCAGAATACCAACACTGTTTTCGTGTAATCTGCAAAGGTATATATGGGATCACATTAATGCCTATGGTTAAAAAGGAATTGCCTTCAGATTAAAACCAGAAAGAAACTTTCAGAAAAACTCCTTTGTGATGCCTGAATTCATCTCAAGGAGTTACACTGTTCTTTTCATTCAGCAGTTTTCTGACACTGTTTTCTTGGAATCTGCAATGGGATATTTCAGAGCTCATTGAAGCTTATGATGACAAAGGAAATATCCTCATATAATAACTAGAAATAAGCTTTATGAGTAACCAATTTGTGATGTGTTATTTCATCTCACAGAGTTACATGATTCTTTTCAGGGATCAGTTTGGTAGCACAGTTTTGGGGAATATATGAAGGGATATTTGGGATGGCATTGAAGCCTACGGTGACAAACTCAGATGAAAACTAGAAAGAAGTGTTCTCTGAAAAGTCCTTTGTGGTGTGTGTTTTAGATCTCAGCAGAGTTACCCAATCTTTTATGGAACAGTTTGATAACACTATTTTTGTGGAATCTGCAATAGGATTATTTGAAGCACATTTAAGGCGCCCATCGCGGGGACAAAGGAAAAATCCTCACAGATAATACAGACCAAAATAAGCTTTCTGAGAACTGCCTTTGTGATTTCTGATTCATGCTCATGGAGTTAGTAGCTGTTTCATACACCTTGAGAGTGTGTAACACTGCTTTGTTGGAATGTGCAAAGTAATATTTCGAAGAGTATTGAACTTGATTGGTACAACGAAATATCCTAAGACAAAAAGCTAGAAACAAAGCTTTCTGAGAAACTGCTTTGTGGGTTATTTTATCTCACAGAGTTACACCCCTTTCTTTCCATGGAGTAGTTTGGTAGCACTGTTTTTGGGGAATCTAAGAATGGTATTAATGGAGTGCACATTCAAGGCCTATAGTGAAAAGGAGATATTCGCTCAGATAAAATCCAGAAGAAGCTTTCCTGAGACTGCTTGTGATGTGTGGAAAATTTTTTTCATCTCACAGAGGTACATTGGTTCTTTTCCATTGAACAGTTTGCTAAGGCTGTTTTCTTGAGTCTGCAATGGGAATTCTGAGAGTGCCATTGGAATCTTTGGTAACAAAGGATTATCCTCAAACAAAAACACGAAAGAAATTTTCTGAGAAACTCGCTTTGTGATTTGTGAATTGATCTGACAGAGTTTACAGCCTTCTTCATGGAGCAGTGTCGGTAAAGCACTTTTGGGGAATCTGAGGGGGGGATATCTTGGATTGGCATTGCAGGCCTATGGTGACTAAGGAAATATCCTCAGAAAAAAACTAGAAAGAAGCTTTCTGAGAAATTTCCTTGTGATGTGTGAATTCATCTCACAGAGAAACAACTTCCTTTCCATGGATCTGTTTGCTAACACTGTCTTCTTGGAAAGAAGGGATATTCAGAAAGAAGCTTTCTGAAACAGTCCTTTGTGGTGAGTTGGGATATTTCAGAGCACAATGAGGCCTATGGTGAAGAAGAAAATATCCTCAGATAAAAATTAGAAAGAAGCTTTCTGAGAAAGTTCTTTGTGATGTGTGAATTTATTTCATAGAGCTACACCTTTGTTTCGACGGAGCAGTTTGCTAACACTGTTTTCGTGGAATCTGCAAAGGCACATTTGGGAGCACATTGAGACCTATAGTACAAAAGGAAATATCCTCAGATAAAAATTAGAAAGAAGATTTCTGAGGAACTACTTTGTGATGTGTTAATTCATCTCACAGAGTTACCCTGTTCTTTTCATTGAGCACTTTGTTAACACTGTTTTCCTGAGATCTGCAAATGGATATTTGGAAGTGCATTGAAGCCTATGGTGATAAAAGAAATATCCTCAGATAAAAATCAAAAAGCTTTCTGAGAGACTACTTTGTGATGTGTGAATTAATCTAACAGAGTTACACCGTTCTTTTCATTGAGCAGTTTACTAACAGTGTTTTCTTGCAATCTGCAATGGGCTATTTCGGAGTGCATTGAAACTTATGGTGACAAAGAAAATTAAATCAAACAAAAACTATAAAGACGATTCCTGAGAAGCTGCATTGTGATTTCTGAAATCATCTTATGGAGTTACACGTTACTTTTCATAGAACAGTTTGGTAGCACTGTTCTTGGATAATCTGAGTAGGGATATTTTGGATGGCATTGAGGCCTCTGGTGAAAAATCAAATATCTTCACATAAAAATTAGAAAGATGCTTTCTGAGAAAGTTCTTTGTGATATGTGAATTCATCTCGCAGAGCTACACATTTCTTTTCATAGTGCAGTTTTCTAAAACTGTTTTTATGGAATCTGCAAAGGAATATTTGGAAGCAAATTGAGCCCTATGGTGAAAAAGGGAATATCCTCAGATAAAAACTAGAAAGAAGACTTCTGAGAAACTGCTTAGTGATGTGTGAAATCATCTCACAGGGTTACACTGTTCTTTTCATTGAGCAATTTGATAACACTGTTTTCTTGGAATCTGCAATGGGATATTTTGGAGCACATTGAAGCTTATGGTGACAAAGGGATTATTCTCAGCAAAACCTAGAAAGAAGCTTTCTGAGAAACTACTTTGTGATTTGTGAATTCATCTCACAGAGTTACACCTTTCTTTTCATGGAGCAGTTTGATAGCACAGTTTTTGGGGAATCTGAGAAGTGATATTTTGGAGCACGTTGAAGCCTCTGGTGACAAAGGAAATATCCTGACATAAAAAGCGAAAAGAAGCTTTCTGCAAAACTGCTTTGTGTTGTGTGAATTCACCTCTCAAAGTTACACCATTCTTTTCATTGAGAAACTTGCTAACACTTTTTTCATGGAATCTGCAATGGGATATTTGGGAGCGCATAGAGACCTATGGTGAATAAGGAAATATCCTCAGATAAAAACTAGGAAGACGTTTAGTGAGAAACAGCTTTGTGATGTGTCAATTCATTTCACAGAGTTACACCATTCTTTTTGTGGAACAGTATGGTAGCACTGTTTTTAGGGAATCAGAGAAAGGATATCTGCGAGTGCATTGAAGATTATGGTGACAAAGTAAGTATCCTCAGAAAAAAGCTACAAAGAAATTTTCTGAGAAAGTTCTTTGTGATATGTGAATTCATCTCAAAGAGTTACATGTTTCTTTTCATGGAGCAGTTTGGAGTCACTGTTTTCGTGGATTCTGCAAAGGGATATTTGAGAGCACATTGGGGCATATGGTGAAAAGGTAAATATCATCAGATAAAAAAAGAAAGAAGCTTTCTGAGAAACTTCTTTGTCATCTGTGAATTCATCTCACAGAGTTACACTGTTCTTTTCATTGAGAAGTTTGCTAACACTTTTTTCATGGAAACTGCAATGGGATATTCGGTAGGGCAATGAGGAATATGGTGAAAAAGGAAATATCCTCAGATAAATACTGGAAAGAAGCTTTCCAAGAAACTGCTATGTGATGTGTGAATTCATCTCATAGAGTTACACCACTCTTCTCATGGAGCAGTTTGGTAGCACCGTTTTTGGGGTATCTGAGAGGGGATATTTTGGATCACATTGAAGCCAATGGAGACAAAGTAAATATCCTCAGATAATAACTAAAAAGAAGCTTTCTGTGGCACTGCTTTGTGATGTGTGAATTCATCTCACAAAGACACACCATTCCTTCCATTTAAAAGTTTATTAACACTTTTTTTGTGGAATCTGCAATATGATATTCTGGAGTGCGTAGAAGAATATGTTGATAAAGGAAATATCCTCAGATAAAAACTAGTAAGGATCTTACTGAGAAACAGATTTGTGATGTGTGAATTCATTTCACAGAGTTCCACCATTCTTTTCACAAAGCAGTATGGTAGCACCGTTTTTGGGGAACCAGAGAAGGGATATTAGGGAGTCCTTTGAAGCTTATGGCAACAAAGGAAACTACAAAGTTTTCTGAGAAAGTTCTTTGTAACGTTTGTATACATCTCACCGAGTAACAACTTACTTTTCATGGAGCAGTTTGCTAACACTCTTTTTGTGGAATCTGCAATGGCATATTTTGGAGCGCATTGAAGCTTATGGTGACAAAGGAAATATGCTCAGATAAAAACCAGAAAGAAGCTTTCTGAGAAACTACTTGGTGATATGTGAATTCATCTCACAGAGTTGCACGATTCTTTTTTTTTCAGCAGTTTGCTAACACTGTTTTCGTGGAATCTGCAAGAGGATATTTCAAAACACATTGAAGCCAATAGTGACAAAGGAAATATTCTCATAGAAAATCAAAAGAAGATTGCTGAGAAACTGCTTTTGGTGGGTGAATTCATCTCAAAACTTTAAACCTT
>NW_016812996.1:0-1843 GCF_001698545.2 Rhinopithecus bieti | reverse complement strand
CAGTTTTTGGGGAATCTGAGAAGTGATATTTTGGATCGCATTGAAACCTATGGTGACAAAGGAAATATCCTCAGATAAAAAGTCGAAAGAAGTTTTCTGAGAAAGTTATTTGTGAAGCTTCAATTCATCTCACAGAGTTACAACACACTTTTCATGGAGCAATTTGCTAACACTGCTTTCGTGGAATATGCAATAGGGTATTTTGGAGCACCTTGAGGCTTATAGTGAAAAAGGAAATATCCACAGATAAAAACCAGAAAGAAGCTTTCTGAGAAACTGCTTTGCAATGTGTGAATTCATCTTACAGAGTTACATTGTTATTTTTATTGAGCAGTTGGTTAACACTGTTTTCTTGGAATCTGCAATGGGATATCTTGGAGCACTCTGTAGCTTATAGTTACAAAGAAAATATCATCATATAAAAACGAGAAAGAAGTTTTCTGAGAAACTACTTTTTGATGTGTGAATTCATCTCACAGAGTTGTAGCATTCTTCATGCAGCTCTTTGGTAGCACTGTTTCTGGAGAATCTGTGAAGTGATATTTTGAATTACATTGAAGCCTCTGGTGACAAAGGACATGCCCTCAGATAAAAATTAGAAAGAAATTTTCTGATAAATTGGTTTGTGATGTGTGAATTCATCTCACAAAATTACACTGTTCTTTTCATTGAGCAGCATGCTAACGTTGTTTTCTTGGAATCTGCAATGGGATATTTTGGAGCACTTTGAAGCTTATAGTGACAAAGGGAACATCCTCATATAAAAACTAGAAAGAAGCTGCCTGAGAATCTGCTTTGTGATGTGGTAGTCCATCTCACAGATGTACATGATATTTTTCATGGATCAGTTTGGTAGCACTGTTTTTGGGGAATCTGTGAAGGGATATTTAATATTGCATTGAAGCCTATGGTGACAAAGGATATATAACCAGATAAAAACTAGAAAGCAGCTTTCTGAGAAACTTCTTTGTGTTATGTGAATTCATCTCACAGCGTTATAACTTTGTTTTCATGAAGCAGTTTGCTAACCCAGCAATGGGATATATTGAAGTGCATTGAAACTTATAGTGACAAAGGAAATATCTTCAGAAGAAAACAAGAAAGAAGCTTTCTGAGAAACTTATTTTTGATTTGTGAATTCATCTCAGAGAGTTATGCCTTCCTTTTCATGGAGTAGTTTGGTAGCACTGTTTTGGGGGAATCTGTGAAGGGATATTTTATATAGCATTGAAGCCTATAGTGACAAAGGATATATAATCAGATAAAAACTAGAAACAAGCTTTCTGATGAACTTTTTGTGATGTATGAATTCAACTCACAGCGTTACAACTTTCTTTTCATGGAGCAGTTTGCTAACACTGTTTACTTGGAATCAGCAATGGGATATTTCTGAGTGTACTGAAGCATATGGTGACAAAGGAAATATCCTGACAAAAAGTAGAAGGGAACTTTCTGAGAATCTGCTTTGTGATTTGTGAATTCATCTCACAGAGATACATGACACTTTTCATGGAACAGTTTTTGTGGAATCTGGGAAGGGATATTTTAGATCGCATTGGAGTTCATGGTGACAAAGGATATACCCTCAGATAAAACCAAAAGAAGCCTTCTGAAAACTGCTTTGTGATGTGTGTATTCATCTAATAGAGTTACACCTTTCTTTTCATGGAGAAGTTTGCTAACACTGTTTTCAAGTAATCTCCATAGGGATATTTGGGAGCACATTGAGGTCTATGGTAAAAAAGAAAATATCCTCAGATAAAAACTCAAAAGATGCTTTCTGGGAAACTTCTTTGTGATGTGTGAATTCATCTCACAGAGTTACTCTGTTTTTTTAAGTGAG
>NW_016812995.1:598594-628620 GCF_001698545.2 Rhinopithecus bieti | reverse complement strand
TAATACTAAGATTGCATCATCAGGTACTTAAAATAATGAAAATTAACAATGGTATCCTATTATTAGTACCATTGAGAATTATTAGAGAAGAAAAGAGAGAGAAAGAGAGACAGAAGTAGTAAAGAAAAAAGTATGTACCCTATTCCTTTAAAAACCAGGGTAAATTTAAAACCTATAATCGAAGGTCTTCTCTGTAACCCTGTAACACTCCAATACCACCTTGTTGTCAGTGTAACCAAGAGCATAGCCCAAAAGCACTGAGGCCACTGAAAATCCATAGCCTTCCTATCAAAAATCCTTAACCCAGCAGGTTTCCTAACAGGGGATCTAAATCTTAATTAAGTACCATACAAACGTGTGACCAGACCTAGGAGGAACTCCCTTTGGGACACGATGGTTTAGAATGTTCCTCCCAGGCAATTAAGAGAAAAAGACACAATGAGTATTCAGTAAGTGATAAGGAAACTCTTGTAGAAACAGAGTTAGAAAAATTGCCCAATAATTGTTATGCTCAAACGTGCGAGCTGTTTGCACTCAGCCAAACCTTAAAGTACTTACAGAATCAGGAAGGAGCCATCTATACCAATTCTAAGTTAATATGGACTGAACGAGGTTTTATGAATAGCAAAGAATAATTGAAATCCCAAACTTACAAGGTTTTCAACAAAAGTAAAGTTTGCTAAAAGTTAACAGTGTAACTTGTATTATCCTAACTTCTAATCTTCAGGAAATCAGACCCTATTAGTGCCCCTCAAAGCTGAAGTCTGTTAGTGCAGGGCCATACAACTAATAACTCTACTTTTTCCTAACGAATGGCCACTGCTACAGGAACCAGAATCGCCAGTTTATCTACTTCACTATCCTACTACCACACACTCTCAAAGGATTTCTCAGACAGTTTGCAAGAAATAACAAAATCTGTCCTTACTCTACAATCCCAAATACTCTTTGGCAGCAGTGACTCTCCAAAACCTCCAAGGCCTAGACCTCTTTACTGCTGAGAAAGGAGGACTCTGCACCTTCTTAGGGGAAGAGTGTTGCTTTTACACTAACCAGTCAGCGATAGTACGAGACACCACCCGGCGTTTACAGAAAAAGGCTTCTGAAATCAGACAATACCTTTCAAACTCTTACACCAACCTCTGGAGTTGGGTGACACGGCTTCTCCCCTTTCTGGGTCCTGTGACAGCCATCTTGCTATTACTCACCTTCAGGCCCTGTATTTTTAACCTCCTCGTCAAATTTGTTTCCTATAGGATCGAGACCGTCAAGCTACAGGTGGTCTAAAAGTGGAACCCCAAATGAACTCAACTAACAACTTCTACAGAGGACCACTGGACCGACCCGCTGACCCTTTGGCTGGCCTAGAGAGTTCCCCTCTGGAGGACACTACCACTTCAGGGCCCTTCTTTGCCCCTATCCAGCAGGAAGTAGCTAGAGTGGTCATGGCCCAATTCCCAACAGCAGTTGGGGTGTCCTGTTTAGAGGGGGGATTGAGAGATGAAGCCAATTGGACTTCTGGGTCAGGTGGGGACTTGAAGAATATTTCTGTCTTACAAGAGGATTGTAAAATGCACCAATCAGTGCTCTGTGACTATCTAGAGGTTTATAAAAAATGCGCCAATCAGCACTCTGTAAAAATGCACCATTCAGCTCTCTGTGGCTAGCTAGAGGTTTGTAAAATGGATGAGTCAGTGCTCTGTAAATTGGACCAATCAGCACACTGTAAAATGGACCAATCAGTGTTCTGTAAAATGGACCAATCAGCAGGACATGGGCAGGGACAAATAAGGGAATAAAAGCTTGCCACCCCAGGCAGCAGTGGCAACCCACTCGGGTCTCCTTCCATGTTACGGAAGCTTTGTTCTTTCACTCTTCACAGTAAATCTTGCTGCTGCTCACTCTTTGGGTCCTTGCCAGCTTTATGAGCTGTAACACTCACCACGAAGGTCTGCGGCTTCATTCTCAAAGTCAGCGAGACCAAGAACCCACCAGAAGGAAGCAACTCCGGACACACTATGGCTATTCAGGCTCTTTTTGGTTCCTTATGCATTTTAAGATTGTTTTTTCTAATTCTGTGAACAATGATGTTAGTATTTTGATAGCTATTATGTTGAACTTGTAGATTGCTTTGGGCAATATGGTCATTTCAGTAATATTAATTCTTCTGTTCCAAGAGCATGGGATATTTTTCCTTTGTTATGTCTTCTTCAATTTCTGGTCATCGGTTTCTTGTAATTTTCCATGTACAGGTCTTTCACCTCCTTGGTTAAATGGGTTCCTAGGTATTTTATTTTATTTTTTGTAGCTATTGTAAATGAGATTGCCTTTTTAAAAAAAAATGGAGACAGGCTCTTGCTCTGTCACCTAGGCCAAAGTGCAGTGGTGCAATCAGCTCACTATAGCCTTGAATTCCTGTGTTCAAGCAATCCTCCTGTCTCAGCCTCTGAGTAGCTGGGACTACAGGCACAGGCCACCACACTTGGCTAATGTTTTATTTTATTTTTTATTTTTTTTGAGACAGAATCTTGTTCTGTCACCAGGCTGGAGTGCAGTGGCACGATCTTGGCTCACTGCAACCTCCGCTTCCTGGGTTCAAGTGATTTGCCTGCCTCAGCCTCCTGAGTAGCTAGGACTANATTGTAAATGAGATTGCCTTTTTAAAAAAAAATGGAGACAGGCTCTTGCTCTGTCACCTAGGCCAAAGTGCAGTGGTGCAATCAGCTCACTATAGCCTTGAATTCCTGTGTTCAAGCAATCCTCCTGTCTCAGCCTCTGAGTAGCTGGGACTACAGGCACAGGCCACCACACTTGGCTAATGTTTTATTTTATTTTTTATTTTTTTTGAGACAGAATCTTGTTCTGTCACCAGGCTGGAGTGCAGTGGCACGATCTTGGCTCACTGCAACCTCCGCTTCCTGGGTTCAAGTGATTTGCCTGCCTCAGCCTCCTGAGTAGCTAGGACTACAGGCACACATCACTACACCCAGCTAATTTTTGTATTTTTAGTAGAGATGGGGTTTCACCATGTTGGCCAGGCTGTTCTTGATCTCCTGACCTCGTGATCTACCTGACTCAGCCTCCCAAAGTGCTGGGATTACAAGCATGAGCCACTGCACCCGGCCTATTTTTATTTTTATACAGGGTCTCACTACGCTGCCCAGGCTGGTCTTGAACTCCTGGCCTTAAGTGATCCTACTGCCGTAGCCTCCTAAAGTGCTGAGATTACAGGCATGAGCCACTACACCTGGCTGGGATTGCCTTCTTGATTTATTTCTCAGCTAGATCATTATTGGTGTATAGCAACACGACTGGTTTTTGTACATCGTTCATTCATCAAATCTAAGAGTTTTTGGTAGAGTCTTTAGGTTTTTCTGGATATAGGATCATATATCGTATCATCAACCAACAGGGATAATTTGACTTTCTCTTGCAATATGGATGCCTTTTCTTTCTTTCTCTTGCCTGATTGCTCTGGCTAGGACTTCCAGTTCTATGTTGAATAGTAGTGGTAAAAGTGACTTGTCTTGTTCCAGTTCTTAGAGGAAAGGCTTTCCACTTTTCTCCATGCAGTATGATGTTAGCTGTGGATTTGTTGTATATGCCCTTTGTTAATTTGAGGTATGTTCCTTCATTGCCTAATTTCTTGAGAGTGTCATGAAGGGATGTTGAATTTTATCAAATGCTTTTTCTACTTCTGTTGAGTTCATCATATGGTTTTTGTCCTTCATTCTGTTGATATGGTGTATCATGTTTATCGATTTATATATGTTGAACCATCCTTGTACCCCTTGTATAAATCCCACATGATTATGGTGGATTTTTTTCATTTTTGTTGTTATTATTATTATTATTATTTTAGAAGGAGTCTCACTCTGTTGCCCAGGCTGGAGTGCAGTGGTGTGATCTTGGCTCACTGCAACCTCCACCTCCTGAGTTCATGCAATTCTTCTATCTCAGCCTCCTCAGTAGCTGGGATTACAGGTGCCCACCATCATGCCCAGCTAATTTTTGTATTTTTAGTAGAGATGGGTTTTCACCATGTTGGCCAGGCTAGTCTTGAACTCTTGACCTCAGGGGATCTGCCCACCTTAGCCTCCCAAAGTGCTGAGATTACAAGCGTGAGCCACTGCGCCCAGCCCAGGTGTGTTATCTTTTTGATGTGCTGTTGGATTTGATTTGCTAGTATTTTGTTGAGGAATGTTGTATTAATGTTCATCAGATATATTGCCCTGTAGTTTTCTTTTTTGCTGTGGCCTTTTCTGGTTTTGGTATCAGGGTGATGCCGGCCTCATAGAATGAGTTAGGGAGAATTCTGTCTTCTTTGATTTTTCAGAATAGTTTTTAGGAGGATTTGTATTAGTTATTTTACATTTGGTAGAATTCAGCTGTAACTCTATCCAGTACAGGTTTTTTCTTTGTTAAGAAGCTTTTTATTACTGTTTCAATCTCATTACTTGTTATTGATCTGCTTGCGTTTTCTATTTCTTCCTGGTTCAAACTTGGTAGGTTATATGTGTCCAGAAATTTATCCATTTCCTCTGGTTTTTCAGTTTTTCTGTGTATTATTGTCCATAGTAGTCCCTGATGATCTCTTGTATTTTTGTGTTACCAGTTGTAATGTCTCCTTTTTCATTTCTGATTTTGTTTATTTTGGTCTTCTCTCTTTTTTTCTTGGTTAGTCTGGCTAGTGATTTATCAATGTTGTTTATCTGTCTGAAGAGAAAACTTTTTGTTTTGTTTATCCTTTGTATTTTCTTAGTCTGGTTTTCATTTAGTTCTGCTCTGATCTTTATTCCTTTTTTTCTGCCAATTTGGGGTTTGATTTGTTCTTGGTTTTTTAGTCCTTTGAGGTACACTGTTAGATTGTTAACTTGTGATCTTTTTATTTTTTGATGTAGGCAGTTACTGCTATAACTTCCCTCTTTGCTCTACTTTTGCTGTATCCCACGTATTTTGCTTTATTTCATTTCCATTTTCATTTGCTTGAAGAATTTTTTTTAATTTCCATCTCAGTTTCTTCATTGACTCAATTGTCATTCAGGAGCATGTTGTTTAATTTCCATATATTTGTATAGTTTCCAAAGTTCCTTTTGGTATTGATTTCTAGTTTTATTCCATTGTGGTCAGAGGAGATACTTGATATGAATTTGATTTCCAAAAAACTGTTGAGACTTGTTTTGTGGCCTAACATATGGTCTATCCTGGAGAATGTGCTGTATGCTGATGAAAATAATCTATATTCTGCAGTTGTTGGATAGAAAATTCTATAAATCCCTGTAAGGTTCATTTGGTCTGAAGTCTAGCTTAACTCCAATGTTTATTTGTTGATTTTCTGTCTAGATGATCTGTCTAATGCTAAAAGTGGGGTGTTGAAGTCCCCCACTATGATTGTATTGCAGGCTATCTCTCTATTTAGATCTACTAATATTTGCTTTATGAATATGGGTGCTCCAGTGTTGGGTGCATATATGTTTAGAACTATATCCTATTGCTAGATTGATCCCTTTATCATTATAAAATGACCATGTGTGTGTATGTGTTACTGGTCTTGACTTAAAGCCTGTTTTATGTAGTATAATAAGCATAGATACTCCTGCTCACTTTTGGTTTCTGTTTGTATGGAATATCTTTTTCCATTTCTTTACTTTCAGTCTATATGTACCTTTACTGGTAAGGTGAATTTCCTGTAAGCAACATACAATTTGATCATCGTTTTAAAAAAATCTATTCGATCAGTCTGTCTCACTCTGTCACTCAGGCTGGAGTGAAGTGGTGTGATCTCAGCTTACTGCAATCTCTGCCTCCTGGGTTCAAGTGATTCTCAGCTTCAGCCACCAAAGTAGCTGGGATTACAGGTATGTACCACTACACCTACCTAATTTTTGTTTCACTATGATATGATGATGGGGTTTCACTATGTTAGCCAGGCTGGTCTTGAACTTCTGGCCTCAAGCGATCCACCTGCCTCTGCCTCCCAAAGTGTTGGGATTATAGGCATGAGCCACCACACCTAGCCCCAGTCAGTCTATATCTTTTTAATGAAGAATTTAAACCATTTTCATTCAAGGTTATTATTGATATATGAGGCTTTGTTCCTATCATATTGTTAATTGTTTCCTGGTTTTTATGCATATTCTTTGTTCCTTTTCTCTTATTGTCATTGTGGCTTGGTGGATTTCTGTAGTGGTACTATTTGAGTTCTTTCTCTTACTCCTTTGTGTGATTGCTTTACCAGTGAATTTTGTTTCATGTGTTTTCATGATGGTAAATGTTGTCCTTTTGTTTCTAAGTTTAGGGTTCCCTTGAGCATTTCTGGTAGGACCAGTCTAGTGGTAATAAATTCCCTCAGCATTTGCGTATTTGGGAAGGACATTTCTCCTTCATTTATGAAGGGTAACTTTGCTGAATAAAATATTTTTGGCTGCTGATTTTTTTCTTTCAGCACTTTGAATATATCATCCAATTCTCTTCTGGCCTGTAAGGTTTCTGCTGAGAAATCCACGGTTAGTCTCATAGGCTTTCCTTCATAGGTAATAGATGCTTTTCTCCTGCTGTTTTTAGGAATCACTCATTATCTTGGACTTCAGACAGTCTGGTATAATGTACTATGAAAGAGACCTGATATGGTTTGGCTGTGTCCCCACCCAAATCTCATCTTGAATTATAATAATCCCCACATGTAAAAAGGCAGGACCAGGTGGAGATCATTGAAACATGGAGGTGGTTTTCCCCATGCTGTTCTCATGATAGTGAGTGAGTTCTCACAAGATCTGATGGTTTTATAAGGGGCTTCCCCACCTTCACTCAGTGCTCATACTCTCTCTTGCTGCCCTGTAAAAAGATGTCTTCTATCATGATTGTAAGTTTCCTGAGGCCTCCCCAGCCTTGTGGAACTGTGAGTCAATTAAACTTCTTTTCTTTATAAATTACCTAGTCTTGGGTATTTCTTCATAGGAGCTTGAGAACAGACGAATACAGTAAACTGGTACCAGGAATGGGGTGCTGCTGTACGGATACTTAAAAATGTGGAAGTGACTTTGGAACTGGATAAGAGGTAGAGGTCGGAATGGTTTGGAGACAGGAAAATGTGGGAAAGTTTGGAACTTCCTAGAGACTTGTTGAATGGCTTTGACCAAAGTGCTGATAGTGATACAGAAAATAGAGTCCAGGCTGAGGTGGTTTCAGATGGAGATGAGGAACTTTTTGGGAACTGGAATAAAGTTGATCCTTGCTATGCTTTAGCAAAGGGACTGGCAGCATTTTGCCCCTGCCCTAGAGATCTGTGGAACTTTGAACTTGAGAGAGATAATTTAAGGTATCTGGTGGAAGAAATTTCTAACTGACAAAGTGTTCAAGGGAAGCAGAGCATAAAAGTTTGGAAAATTTGCAGCCTAGTGATGTAATAGAAAAGAAAAATCCATTTTCTGAGGATAAATTCAAGTCTGCTGTAGAAATTTACATAAGTAATGAGAAGTCAAATGTTAATCACCAAGGCAATGGGGAAAATGTTTCCAGGGCATGTCAGAGAACTTCATGGCAGCCCTCCCCATCACAGGCCTGAAGGCCTAGGAGGAAAAAATGGTTCTGTGGGCCAGGCCCAGTCCCCCTCTGTTGTGTGCAGCCTAGAGACTTGGTGCCTTACATCCCAGCTGCTCCAGCCATGGTACAGCTTGGGCTGTGGCTTCAGAAGGTGCAAGCCCTGAGCCTTGGTAGTTTCCACATGGTGTTGAGCCTGCAGGTGCAGAGAAGTCAAGAATTGAGGTTTGGGAACCTCCGCCTAGATTTCAGAGGAAATGTGTGGATGTCCAGGCAGAAGTTTACTATGGGGACGGAGCCCTCATGGATGAACCTCTGCTAGGGCAGCACAGAAGGGAAATGTGGGGTTGGAGCCCCTATGGAGAGTTCCCACTGGGGCACTGCCTACTGGAGCTGTGAGAAGAGGGCCACCATCCTCCAGACCCCAGAGTGGTAGATTCACTGACAGCTTGCACCATGAGCTGGGAAAAACTGCAAACACTCAACACCAGCCTGTGAAAGCCAAGAATGGGGCTGTACCCTGCAAAACCACAGGGGTGGAGTTGGCCAAAGCCATGGAGGCCCACCTCTTGCATCAGCATGACCTGGATGTGAGAAATAGAGTCAAAGGAGATTATTTCAGAGCTTTAAGATTTAATTACTGCCTTGTTTCATTTTGGACTTGCATGGGACCTGTAGCCCCAATGTTTTGGCCAATGTCTCCCCTTTGGAACAGGTATATTTACCCAATGCCTGTACCTCCATTGTATCTAGGAAGTAACTTTGTAACTCTGTCTAGCTCTGTCACCACACTGGAGTGCAGTGTTGTAATCTCAGCTCACTGCAACCTCTACCTCCTGGGTTTCAGTGATTTTCCTGCCTCAGCCTCCTGAGTAGCTGGGATTACAGGCACACACTGCCATGCCCAGCTAAATTTTGCATTTTTAGTAGAGATGGGGTTTCACTGTGTTGACTAGGATGGTCTCAATCTCCTGACCTCGAGATCCACCCACCTTGACCTCCAAAAGTCTTGGGATTACAGGTGTGATCCACTGCATCTGGCCAGAAGTAACTACCTTGCTTTTGATTTTACAGGCTCCTAGGTGGAAGGGACTTGCCTTGTCTCAGATGAGACTTTGGACCTGTACTTCTAGGTTAATGCTGAAGTAAGTTCAGACTTTGGGGGACTGCTGGAAGAGAATGATTGTGTTTTGAAATGTGAGAACATGATATTTGGGAGGCGCCGGGGTGGAATGATGTGGCTTGGCTGTGTTACCACCCAAATCTTGCATGGGGGCTGTGGCCCCTTTGTTTTGGCCAATATCTCCCCTTTGAAACAGGTATATTTACCCAATGCCTGTACTTCCATTATATCTAGGAAGTAACTATCTTTTTTTCAATTTTGAGTTATAATAACCCCCATGTGTCAAGGGCAAGACCAGGTGGAGATAATTAAATCATGGGAGCAGTTTCCCCATGCTGTTCTAATGATAGTGAGTTCTCATGAGGTCTGATGGTATTATAAGAGGATTCACTCAGTGCTTATTCTCTCTCCTGCTGCCCAGTGAAGAGGTGCCTTCTGTCATGATTGTAAGTTTCCTAAGGCCTCCCCTGCCTTAGGGGAACTGTGAGTCAATTAAACCTCTTTTCTTTATAAATTACCTAGTCTTGGGTATTTTTCATAGCAGTGTGAGGATGGACTAATACAAGACCTTTTTACATTGTATCTCCCTGAGAATCACTGAGACTCCTGTATCTGAATGTCTAAATATCTTGCTACACTTGGGAAGTGTAATGGTTAATACTGACTGTCAACTTGACACTTCATCTTTCTTCCATGCTGGATGCTTCCTGTCCTTGAACATCAGACTCCAAATTCCTTAGATTTTGGACTGTTGGACTTATACCAGTGGTTTGCCAAGGGCTCTCGGGCCTTTGGCCTCATACTGAAAGCTGCACTGTTGGCTTCTCTGCTTGTGAGGTTTTGGGACTCAAAATGGCTTCCTTGCTCCTTGGCTTGCAGATGGCCTATTGTGGGACTTCACCTTGTGATTGTGTGAGTCAATACACAATAATAATAAACTCCCCTTCATATATACACTTATCCCATTAGTTCTGTCCCTCTATAGAACCCTGACTAATATAGAAAGTTTTCATTTATTGTTTCATTAAATAGGTTTTCTATTTCTTTCTTTGTCTCTTCTTCCTTGGAGACACCTATAATTCAAATATTTGATCATTTTATGTTGTCTCAAATGTCATAAATGCTTTGCTCATTTTTAAAAATGCTTCTTTATTTTTGTCTGACTGGATTATTTCACAAGACCTCTTTTTTTTTTTTTTTTTTTTTGGGGGGGGGGGGGGGGGCGGGGTCTCGCTCTGTCGCCCGGACTGGAGTGCAGTGGCCAGATCTCAGCTCACTGCAAGCTCTGCCTCCCGGGTTTACGCCATTCTCCTGCCTCAGCCTCCCGAGTAGCTGGGACCACAGGCGCCCGCCACCTCGCCCGGCTAGTTTTTGTATTTTTAGTAGAGACGGGGTTTCACCGTGTTAGCCTGGATCTCGATCTCCTGACCTCGTGATCTGCCCGTCTCAGCCTCCCAAAGTGCTGGGATTACAGGCTTGAGCCACCATTCTGATATTCTTCTCTCTGATTTAGGCTATTGTTGAAGCTTTCAAATGNGGGGGGGGGGGCGGGGTCTCGCTCTGTCGCCCGGACTGGAGTGCAGTGGCCAGATCTCAGCTCACTGCAAGCTCTGCCTCCCGGGTTTACGCCATTCTCCTGCCTCAGCCTCCCGAGTAGCTGGGACCACAGGCGCCCGCCACCTCGCCCGGCTAGTTTTTGTATTTTTAGTAGAGACGGGGTTTCACCGTGTTAGCCTGGATCTCGATCTCCTGACCTCGTGATCTGCCCGTCTCAGCCTCCCAAAGTGCTGGGATTACAGGCTTGAGCCACCATTCTGATATTCTTCTCTCTGATTTAGGCTATTGTTGAAGCTTTCAAATGTATTTTGTATTTCCTTCAATTTATTTTTCATTTCCAGAATTTCTGTATGATTATTTTTCAAAATATCTATTTCTTTGGCAAATTTCTCATTCTCCTGAATTGTTTTTCTGATTTCTTTGTATTGTTATTCAGAATTATCTTGTATCTCACTGAGCTTTATAATAAATATTTTAAATTCTTTATCTGAGATTTCAAAAATTTCTTTTTGATTAAGGTCTATTACTGGAGAATTATTGTATTCCTTTGAAAGTGTCATATTTCCTTGCTTTGTTGTGTTTCCTGTCTCCTTATATTGACATCTGTGCATCTGTTCTAATAGTCACTTCTTCCTATATTTCAGAAAACTGAAACTCAACCCCTTCCTTACACCTTATACAAAAATTAACTCAGGCTGGATTAAAGACTTAAATGTAAAACCCAAAACCATAAAAACCCTAGAAGAAAACCTAGGCAATACCATTCAAGACATAGGCATGGGCCACGTCTTCATGATGAATACATCAAAAGCAATTGCAACAAAAGCCAAAATTGACAAATGGGATCTAATTAAAGAGCTTCTACACAGCACAAGGAACTATCATCAGAGTGAACAGGCAACCTACAGAATGGGAGAAAATTTTTGCAATCTACTCATCTGACAAAGGTCTAACATCCAGAATTTACCAGGAACTTAAACGAAGTTACAGGAAAAAAACAAGCATCCCCATCAAAAAGGATATGAACAGACTCTTCTCAAAAGAAGACATTTATGTGGCCAAAAAACATAGGAAAAAAAGCTCATAGAGTAATGCAATCAAAACCACAATGAGATACCATCTCACGCCAGTCAGAATGGCGATTATTAAAAAGTCAAACAATAGATGCTGGCAAGGCTGTGAGAAATAGGAATGCTTTTACACTGCTGGTGGAAATGTAAATTAGTTCAATTATTCTGGAAGACAGTATGGCAATTCCTCAAGGATCTAGAATGAGAAATACTATTTGACCCAGCAATCCCATTACTGGGTATATACCCAAAGGAATATAAATCATTCTACTATAAAGACACATGCATGCATATGTTTATTGCCACACTATTTACAATAGAAAAGTCATGGAACCAACCCAAATGGCCATCAATGATACTGGATAAAGAAAATGTGGTACATATACACCATGGAATACTATGCAGCCATAAAAAGGAATAAGATCATGTCCTTTGCTGAGACATGGATGAAGCTGGAAGCCATCATCCTCGGCAAACTAACACATGAACAGAAAACCAAATACCACATGTTCTCACTCATAAGTAGGAGTCAAACAATGAGAACATATGGACACACAGAGGGGAACAACACACACTAGGGCTTATTGTGGGGTGGTGGGGGAGGGGAGGGGAGGGAACATAGAGGACGGATCAATAGATGCAGCAAACCACCGTGGCACACCTGTACCTATGTAACAAACCTGCACATTCCGCACATGTATCCTGGAACTTAAAGTAAAATAAATTTTAAAAAATTAAAAACATTTTTTAAAAGAAGTCTTCGGCTGAGCTATTGGTAGCCAAGCATTTACAGTTGCACCTTACTATTCTCCACACCAGCCTGTCTTGATGCCCACAATCCACTCTTGTGAGAAGGAGCTGGGTGACACAGGAGTCACCTAAGACAAGAGGAGAGGAAAGTTCCACCCATTGGATGTCTGTGTTTAAAACTAGATCCAAGAGCCAGACTCAAAACAATCTAAGTGCAGGAATGTCGTGTCTCAGCATGTACAAATTGCAGAAACGAAAATAGATAGAGGTTGCCTGGGAGGGAGACCAGTGGAACTTTATGACCTTCAGGGTGGAGTACTCATAGGCTGCATCCAGAGCAGAGCAGGCGAGCTGTTCCTCCAATGAGCACAAGATGCTCCTATAAGGCTAGTGGCAGTCAGACAGGTTATGTTCAATTGAAGGAGTCAAGTAACCTTCATCCAGTGAGTCTTCTGAAACATCCCGCTCTTCTACCTCCAGGAACTGCCTGCTGAGCCTGGAGGGTGGAGAAGACTGAAGATAAACACCAGAGGGAACCAAAACCACAGTGCCCAGGTGACTAAAGGGAGGCCTCCAGGAAAGGCCAGAGAAAGGAAAGGGCAGGCCCCTCAGAGAAACAGAAAAATCTTTCCCCATGTGGGGCAGAAGAGAGAGAGCAGCAGAGGCTCGGTGCACTGGGCAGACAATGAGCTGAGGAGGAACGAGATGGAATGATCCCTGTACAAAATGGCCATGACACACAGGGCACATGGAGGGACATCAAGGTGCATTCAGCACTTTTGCATTAACTGTGTTGAAAGCAGCATGCAGTGGCAACATAAACACGGGCTCTTGAGTCTTCCTAGAATCTTAGAGATATCATATCTTCACCGTTTCTTTTTCTCAATATTGTAGCATGATATGAAGTTTTTCATTCACTTTGATGCTATCATATACTTGCACACATGGTAACACCAAGACACAGCCATCAGATGTGCATCTCCAATTCACATTAAGCAATAAGAATAGAAAAGGGGACTGCAGAAAACATCTGTGATAGATCAGTTCAACTGAGTCAACTGAAGACAGGTTAGTACAATTGAGAGGAATCAATAAGAGAGGATAATATAAATACAGTATACAATGAAAACAGGCAATGCTAATAACATAAATATTTCATGATTGGCTGAACAGATGGAACAAACATTCAGCACATTCTGTTTTTTCCTGCATCTGGAGTCTCCGGATGTCCACACTGAATTAACTGTCTGCAATTCCTTAGAGTTACCTGGGGCATGATGGGTCTTGGACCTCCTCTTTGTTATGTTTAAGTTCTGTAAATAATTTCAGACAGGGAGAGACAAATCAAGCAGATTCTCCTACACCCATGAATAATCCACCATCCAGTCCTAACACAGAGCCATCAGTCTCCTCAGTGTGAGAAGAGGACACTGTGAGAGAAATATTTCGGGAGGCCTGAGGTCCTGTCATGATAGAAATGTCTTGGGTTTCCCTGAGCCTAGGGGTGAAATCTCCCTATTCTTGTAGATCATTATCTCAATATGATCTGTCCTGAGACTGTGCAAACAGGTAAGCAATACTTTTTCATACCAATTCAAAGCAAATACCCCCAGATGTTTTCTAGAAAGGAAACTGCAATATTTAGCCTTCTCTCATCAAATACCCAGATTGTTCACAGCTTAGAGCATTTTAAACACTGAAATTGGAAGTGTGGAGGGTATCTACAGACCCTTGAATCAAAATTAATCTCTCAAGCTACATGGTAACATTGGCTATTTGGGCATCTAGGAGTGACAGTGCTCAGTCTTGCTTCCAGAAACATGCCAGCAAGGCAATGGCCTGCTTAGCTACAACAAGCCAACATCAAAGACAGAGAATGGGCCTGGGTTCAATGAAACCTTGGTGCCATCTTCCACAGAAAGGTAGACAAAGATGCCACTGACCTTGGGTAGTCATAGAACTTCAAGGGACATGGTTGGGAAAAGAAATTTATAAGGAACACAATAATAGCTGGCAAGACAAATTTTATTCAAATTAAGACATCTCACAGACACCTCTTGGATATATGCTGCACAGGTTGGTGTGAATTTGTCACATCTGTCTTGGGTCCAATATCCTGACAGTGGGCCCAAGATGACACAGGCATGGCCCGAGACAAGGAAGAGAGCAGAGCTCACTGACCCAACCCATGTCAGTGTTTCAAATTCAACTCTAGAATCTGATTCAAAACAACTCGTGTCTATGATTCCTGGGCACATTGATGACTCTCTAAGCCCACTCTGGGGCTCAGGGTGCAAGGATTATGAGGTCTACCTGAGACATCATTTGGATGTTTATCACATTCACAGTAGAGCACTCCTCCCTCATCAGGAGCCAAGCGGACTTACTAGTCCTCAAATGAGTACAAGGTGCTTCTGTAAGATAGATTGGAGCCAGACAGGTCAACAGGAATCAAAGGAGTCAAACAACATCCATCCCATAACTTTCAGGGGACTTCCTGCTCTGCCACCTGTGGCATCTCCCTGCTGAGACTCATGGGGTAGGTTAGACTGAAGGTCTGAGGTTAATTCAAGGGGGCCGGGGACCATAGACTCCTAGATGGATTTGAGGGAAGGCATAAGGCAACGGTTGCAGAAAGCAAAGGGGCTGACCCAATAAAAGGTACAAATTATTCTCTTCATGGTGGGACAGAGTGTGGCTGCCGTCAGATGTTGAGAGAGAGAGAAAGATAGAGAGAGACAGAGATAACATGTGTTTGGTGAATTGCCCAGATTAGAAACTCATGGGAAAAGAGAAACAAAACTCTCATATTTTGACATAATGTGGAGTTGATTTTGTTTTTTTTCAAGTTTCTTCTCTTGTGTTCAAATACTTGCCAACATGCTGACACCAAACCGTTATCTCACCCTGGATTTAACCACATGGAAGAGGACAGGTGATATGAGGAAATCCATGAGTTTGGTGAGTTCACTTGGGTCAACTGATTGTACATTACTGTGCTTGAGAGAGATTAAGCAGTTGAAACCAGGCTGAGGCAGGAGGATCACTTGAGCCAGGGAGGTCAAAGCTGCAGTGAACCATGATTGCACCACTGCACTCTACCTGGATGACTGAGTGAGACTCTATCAAAAAAAAAAGAAAAAGAAAGAAATTGAAATCTATATGAGTACCACAGCAATAGAAAAAAAAAATTGTTCAAAAGAATAATTCGTACATGACCAAATGGATAAAATACTTCTATTCGGCCAGGCATGGTAGCTTATGCCTGTAATCACAGCATTTTGAGAGGCCAAGGTGGGCAGATCACGAGGTCAGATCGAGACCATTTTGGCCAACATGGTGAAACCACGTCTCTACTAAAAATATAAAAAATTAGCCCGGCGTGGCGGCAGGCACCTGTAATCCTAGCTACTTGGGAGGCTGAGGCAAGAGAATCACTTGAACCTGGGAGGCGGAGGTTGCAGGGAGCTGAGATCACGCACTGCACTCCAGCCTGGGTGACAGAGCGAGACTCCATCTCAAAAAATAAAAGAATAAAAAAAACTTCTATTCATCATTTCCTATTTTTCACTGGGTCTTCAGTCTCCAGATGTCACTATTGAACTAACATCCCACAAATCAGAGTTACCTGGAGACACTGGCTGTTTCCTTTCCTCTTCTTCATTATCATTTTGATTTTCTGCAAATAAGCGGGTCACGTTAAGCAAATTATACTCCACACATGACCAAATCAGTGTCCAATCATAGCACAAGGACATAAACATTCTCAGCATCAGAATATGGTATTCTCACAGAAAGTGTCTAGGATGCCCTAGGTTAAGTCTTAAGAGAAGTAGATGGGCCTGCTTTCCAGGTCCATGGGGCTGAATCTTCCTCTTCTGGTACATCATAATTCCATATCCTCTGACTAAGCCTGTTAAAGAGTTAAACAAAACTTTTTCCCCAAGATCTTAGAAACTGGCCTAATTTCTAGAAGTATTGCTGTGATACTGTCTTGTCTCATCAGATGTCATTATTGTTGAATATTTAGAGGAGTTTACACACAAGACTGAACTGATGGATATATTCTAAAAACCCTTGCATAAAAGAGATTCTGTGATGTTACGCAGAAACACTGCCCATGAGTAGAGTGGAGAACTCAGGGCCCAGCCTTGCTTTATGGAAACTTATAAGCAAGGTAAAGATAGAAGTGTTTGTGTCCTGGTTTCGAGGTAACTGCTAAGTTAACATAAGCCCACTTAAAGGAGATAGAGACTGGGCCTGAGAGCAGTGAACCCAGGGTAACAACGTCTCCAAATCTATAGGAAAGGCTGCCAATGGTCTTGAATAGGCATAGAAACTCCATGGACATTGTTCAAGGTCACAAATTACATCACTGCAGGGGACAAGAGGCATTGGATCCAAGGTAGGAGGTCTGACAGGTGCCTCCTGTATACCTCCTGTACACAGGTGGGTATGAGTTTATCACACCTGCATGGGACCCAATAACCTGATACTGGGGCCAGGGAGACTAAAGTATGACATGGGCTGAGGAGGAGAGGGAAGCCCCCTGACCCACCTGATATTTGTGTTTAATATTTAATCCTACTTCCTGATTCAAACCAATATGTATCTATAGGCCCTGTCCTCAGAGTTGACCTTTCTCAGCCTAGGCAGAGGTACAAAAGGACAAATAATATAGAGGCTACCTGGGAGAATGTTTAGCACTTCCTCTTCCCCTTTGTAATGTGAAGATTCACTGCCTACATCCAGAGCAGAGTCGACTTTCTCTTCCTCACGTGTGATTTTGGCACACCTCTGAGGCAGGTGGGAGTCAGAAGGGTCACGGCAAATTGAACAAGTGGCAGAATATTCCTCCAGTGAATTCTGAGGGAATTCCTTTTCTTCAGTCTCCTGTACCTCCCTGATGAGCCAGGTGGGTTAGAGATGACAGAGGTGACAGAAGATTAAACCAAGAGGGATTGGACCCCAGGGAGTTTTAGAGAGTTTTGACAGGAGGCATAAGAGAGTGGTCCTGGCTGGGCACAGTGGCTCACGCTTGTAATCCCAGCACTTTGGAAGGTTGAGGCAGGCAGATCATGAAGTCAGGAGATCGAGACCATCCTGGCTAACATGGTGAAACCCCGTCTCTACTAAAAACACAAAAAATTAGCCGGGTGTGGTGGCGAGTGCCTGTAGTCCCAGCTACTTGGAAGGCTGAGGCAGGAGAATGGCATGAACCCGGGAGGCGGAGGTTGCAGTGAACTGAGATCACGCCACTGCACTGCAGCCTAGGCAACAGAGCAAGACTGCGTCAAAAAAAAAAAGAGTTGTCCCAGAAAGCAAGGAGTGGTTCCCTTTTAGAGGGAACAGGCAATCCTCCTTCTGTCTGCAACAGAGTGTGGCTGCCATGGGGGCCAAAGAAGAAGAGAGCAGCTGGTGCTCTTTGCACTGGGCAGACAGGATCTGAGGAGGGAGGAGACTCAGCTATCCCCGTATGGTGCAGATGTGATATACAGCACACACGGAGAACCCTAACAGCTGCTACACCATGTGGCTAAGTTGGGTTGAATTTAACATACTCTTACCAAGGGAATATAGGCTGAGCCACTCCAAAGATTGTGTGCCTTCTAGGTCTTCTTCTAATATTCTAATATTGTGAAATAAAAAGTGAGTACTTTTGGTCTAGGTACTTTTCTTGGTGTGCAACTTTGCTAGTTACTTCCTAAATCCTTTCCTTGTTAGCTCTTTGCTATTTATCTTACCTAACAAGAACCTAAATGACAACTACATAGGAAGCAAATAAACATCTTCTTCTAGCTTTCTTTTTCTTTTTCTTTTTCTTTTTTTTGAGACGGAGTCCCGCTCTGTTGCCCAGGCTGGAGTGCAGTGGGATCTCGACTCACTGCAAGCTCCACCTCCCAGGTTCATGCCATTCTCCTGCCTCAGCCTACCAAGTAGCTGGGACTACAGGCACCCGCCACCATGCCCCACTAATTTTTTGTATTTTTAGTAGAGACGGGGTTTCACCATGTTAGCCAGGATGGTCTCGATCTCCTGACCTCATGATCCACCCACCTCGGCCTCCTAAAGTGCTGGGATTACAGGCGTAGGCCATGGCACCTGGCCTTTCTTCTAGTTTTCATTGCAGAAAAGAACAGTTCTAGTCAGTGTGTGCAGGAAATCCCTAAGGCTGGTAAGTTTGCCTCAGGTCATGCTTACAGGTACCACAAAGAAAACAGACAACCATGTTAACAGGGCTATTTTATTATTGAATGAGTGTGCTAAATTACTACAATCTGCAGTTTTGTTCGTCCTTGCATCTGGAATCCATGACTACTTTCACCTCCCTTGTGTTCTTTCTGAGGCCTTTTCCATATTTTACCTACCCATTACCAGCTCCTGATTGTTCATTGTTACCTGGGGGCAAGTGGTTCTCCGACTTTTTCAACCTTCTCATCTTTAACATTTTCATCCTCAACTTCATCATTTTCTGAAAACTAATGCAGTAGTGGCCATTTGAATATTTCCCACTTCACGCACTGCAAACACAGTGAGCCATATGACCACAGAGACATGAACATCTATGTACAAGTCAGTGTTGCACTGAAAGCTCTCATGTTTTGTCTTTACCTCTCATGTTTTCTGCCCTGGCGTGGTTTCGTGATCTATCAGACAATGTGTTTCTGATCTGGAGAGTCACCATCATGACATGGGCCAAAATTAAAAATACCTTTTCCCCCCGTATCACTGGAGGCTTGGCCCAGCTTCTCTCTGGACTTTGGCAGCTGTCTCCCCCATCTGGACACAAATCTGATTCCCAGGAACAGTCTCTTTGTCCCCTCACAGCTCTCACTAAAACCTGTTTCTTTCTTTTAGGAGAGGACAACCAACTCTGTCCCCCACCCTTCCATTCATTAGGAAACTTCACAGACCCTCCAAGTGGCTTCTGCTGTGTTGTCCCAGGAAATTCTCTCTACCGAGAGTGTTCCAGTCTTAACAACTTTCCTAACACCACGTGCTACTACATCAACTACCTTATCTAACATCACACAGTGAGGGACTTTGTCTTATTTTGAAATACACTCATGTGTGTTGCCACATTTGAATGCTAGATCTACCATGCAAGAGATAATTTGTCCCCATTTCCAGTTAGACACAGACATCCAGGAAGGATAAATTGCTGGCCCACAGTTACTAAGACAGTGCTGAGAATAGAGTCTGGGAACTTCCATTCTCAGTCCAGGGCTCTCTTCACTCTAACAAGCTGCCTCCTGTCACATCCTCCTTCCTGTCCTTTAAAACTGGATGGATGCTGCCTCTTGGTCCAAAGACCAGTTCCATCAAGGAGGAAGGAGGCTTTTGCCGTACTGTGACCTCCAACTCCTGGCTTTCACATCTCTCTTCCTACACAAGAAGTCCTGGTCATGTCATGGCACTAACGTTTAGTGGAAAGAAAGACCACTAATAAAATTGTCATTATGCAGGTGTGGAGGTCTGGAGTCTTCTCATAAGCCTAGGACTCTGCGTCATCAGGGCCCATGACTACCTTACCTGGGCTGAGCTTGCGGACAAGGCACTCTGCCAGCCTGCGCCCCTCAGCCAGCTGCTCTCGGAGGTCCTGCCCCTGGTGGTTGTCAGGGTCATCATCAGTGAGAAGGGCCTTGAGATGCTGACTGAGTAAGAGGGAGGCCTCTCTCCCTTCCCGTAACTTCTTCCTCAACTGGGTCAGCTCTAGTGCCTGAGAGTGAACTAGGGCTTTGTATCACCTAAGGTAGGATAGTAGAGAAAATATAAGAGTGGAGAGGGATCAGTGATCAGTTCAAAGAATTGCAACAGAGATTTTTGTGAGAATATCCTCAAAGAGCCCTCCAAGCAGAATTTTAGCACGTTTGGTGAAATGTCTCTGACAAAGGGGAAAAAAAATTTTAATAAAATGCTTCCTCTGTATTAGAGTGCTCCTATAGGATTCCTCAGCATTCCATTCATCCTTTTCCTCTGTAAATAAAACTAGCTGTCTTCCCAAATTTGTTTCAGAAAGATGCCCCTTTAGTTTCTCACTTTGGTCGCGGACATTTCCATGTAAAAACGCACATAGTACATTACTCAGTGACTGGACACAAAGCCACACATAGAAATGTGGCCAGGTACAGCTGAGGTTATTCAGAAAGATGAAAGAATGCAAGAATGACAGGGTCAAGAAGATAACATTCTTTGAATGAAATAATGTGAAGCCAGTAAGTCAGGAGGTGATTCTAGGGATAAAGAAAACATGGTATTTATTTACAATGGAGTACTATACAGTCATAAAAAAGAATGTTATTTTTTCACTTGCTGCAGCATAGATGGAACTGGAGGTCATTACGTGAAGTAAAATTATCTAGTTACAGAAAGACAAACATCACATGTTCTCACTTATTTGTGGGATCTCAAAATCAAAACAATTGAACTCATGAGAGAGTAGAAGGATAGTTACCAGGGGTGGGGAAGGGTAGTGGGGTTGAGGGTATGAAGATGGTTAATGGATACAAAAAAAATAGAATGAATAAGACCTAGTATTTGATAGCACAGAACTGTGGCTATAGCTAATAATTTAATTGGTACATTTAAAAATAATTAAAAGAATATAATTGGATTCTTTGTAACATAAACAACAAATGCTTGAAGGGATAGATTCCTAATTTTACATGATGTTATTATAACCCATTGCATCTCATGCACCCCACAAATATATGCACCTACTATGTACCCACAAACATTGAAATAAAACATTTAAAAAGAGAAAATGTAGTGGTGATTACACAATATTTTGAATGTACTAAATGCTTCCGAGTTGTTCACTTTCCTTTGGTTAATTTTGTGGTATGTAAGTTTTGCCTTGATAATGACTTGTTTTGAGTCACAATTGTAGCCCGTAATTTACTAGTATTGTTGTTCTCTAATTGTTGTATACATGTTTGCATGGCATGTGCCTGCTATGTAAATTCCTGCCCTTCTCCTGGCCCAGATTAGCTCTTATTTCTCCAGCTGAGCTGCCCCCCTTCAGAGACTCACACACCTTCCACCTGCCTGCCCCACCACACAGAGCCTCCCTCACCTGAGCACCTCAGCTTGTGTTGACTTCTCTGCCAGCTTCTCCTCCTTGAACTGCATCTTCTCCCCCAGCACAGATTCTGTGATGCCTTTGTGCTCCTCACACTCCGAGAAAAGACACACCTGTCTCGGTGGGAGGTTGGACATGTCGCTGCCTACAGGGGAGGAGTCAGGATCCACCCCAAGGACACAAGGATCCCCGGTACCAGGCTCTCGGCGGCACTTGATGCTGTCACTTACAGGTACCACAGTGTCTGGCAGGAGCAGCCTCCTCTTTAGGTTTCTTTAAAGCAGATGCTCTGTGCTACCATCACTTCTCCTAGTGCAGCCAGCAAGAGCTTTGCCTTTTGGGCCTCAACAGAAGCGCCACATCTTTACCAACCTTCCAAATACAAGGCACCTGATACGCCCCAATTTATGGATGAGGAAAGAGAAACTCAAAGGCACATAAAACAACTAGAAAATATGACTCAACTAGAATAAGGCAGAGTCAGAATTCACATCCACTAAGGTGTGACTCTGAATCCCGGGCCACTTTGCCAAGCCTTGCAACCTCTCCTGTAAAACACTGAGCTGGAACATAAAGCAGTGATCTACTGTACCCTCGGGAAGGCCTCTAGAACTATGGGACTGATAGTTCTCTTGTATTGGGAATTTAAAGCACAAATATTGCCAAGATTTTTAAAAAATCATGTCTGAATACAATTAAGTGCAATGTGAGGCCTGAGACCATAAGTCCCTGAAGGAAATATGCCCAAATGCTAACAAAATATCTGCTAAATTAGGAATAGTAGAATGAAGAAGTAATAAATAGGTTTTGCTCTGTGCCAAGAACTGTTCTAGGGGATTTGAAAGAACAAGCTCCTGTACTTTATTGCAGCAATTTACAGAGGTGGGAATTATAGGACCCTATTAACAGATCAGGAGACTGAGGCAAAGAGAAGATAAACAACTTGGACTGGAGCCCAGGAGACTAGCCCAGGGTCCCTCCTCTCCACACTGCACTGTTACCTCAGCAGAGTCTTGGGCGCTGTCCTTCTTCCTCGTTAGGAATAAGAGTCTCTGCTCCAGGAAGCAGGACTTCCCTCTCAGCAGGGTCGTCCCTGCTCCTGATGCTGTCACTTACGGATACCACAGGTTCTATTCAGAGCAGACTCCTCGTTAAGGTCCTGGAAAGTAGGGACTATGAACTATCAGCATCTTTCTCCCAGTGTGGACACCACAGGGCTTTGCCTAATGGGCCTCAACAGATGCTTAAATTCTGCAAGATTTTATGTGGTACACAAAGGATCCTGGTAAAAAATGGTTCAGCTTGTTGCTGAGAAAATCAGGCAGTTTTATGCTTGCATCAGGCATCAATAACTGAGATTTTAACTCTAATCCCACCCTACACCCCACTTCAAATATAGAAAAGTTGCTAAACACTTTGTGTCCAGTTTTTCGATTCTCAGGAAAATGTGGTTTTATAAAATACCCACTTCTGCCTTTCTGGGAGTAGGGGAAGGATAAAGTTTATTTTGATGAAGAGAAGAGAGGAATCGGGTCTAAAGAGTGTTTAGTTTCTTAGAGAGAAGACAGTGATCATTCATCACTGGTGATAGTGAACCTATGGAACTTACTGTATTTCTGTAACTGGTTGGCCAGACAGTAAGCACAGCTTCAGAGACAAGAAATTTCTCTTTGAAGTCTTGGAACTGCTGTTCACTCATTTTCAGCTGTGAGCACAATTCCTGGTTGATTTCTAGGATGTTCGTTTCTGCTCTCTCATTGTACAAAGGACTGACAGATTCTGCTATGCTGGTGTTTGTGGCACAAGAGGTAGAGCCAGGGACCGGGAGAAGAAACCCAAACACAAGATGGGTTAAAAACTAGTGAAATCATGAGGTCAGGAGTTCAAGACCAGCCTGACCAATATGGTGAAACCCCATCTCTACTAAAAATACAAAAATTAGCCAGGCATGGTGGTGCATGCCTGTAATCCCAGCTACTTGGGAGGGTGAGGCAGGAGAATCGCTTGAACCTGGAAGGCAGAGGTTGCAGTGAGCCAGGATCATGCCACCAGACTCCAGCCTGGGTGACAGAGCAAGACTCTGTCTCAAAAACAACAACAACAAAAAACCTAGTGAAATCAAACAGGTTTAGTGAGGACTGAAATTAACTGTCCTGAAATAACGGAAATTCTTAACTTACTGTTCAGGAAAACTTGATCAACACCCAACACCTCAAAGTCCTTAACTGCCAAAAACAAAGTTTAAGGTGCCAGAGCTTGGAGCAGAAGGCACTGCCTGTAGCTCAGACTCTGAAGGGAGTGAGGGAAGTAGTGTCCAGTGGGTCAGGTAATGGTCTACCGTCACTATAAGAGAATTAGAAGGTGGGATGTCATGGAATCTTGGAGCCCCTGCCTTCCACTTGCCTAGGCCATGCTGAAACACAAGGCCTCCTGATCTCCCCTAAGGGTCACCACCGATGGGGACACCTCCCTCAGCTGTCATTCTGGGTATTTGTGTACCCTTGTGACAATACCACAGACCTATCTCTTTCCCAATAAATCTAAGCATATTTCTCATTGTTCATCCCTTATGTGTATAAAATCATCAAGGCAGAAATAATTTCTCAACAGGTTTTATTCTCAATGGTTATGATGAAGTCACCCACTTTCTCTTTAAGTAAAAAACAGATCTGAAGGCTTTTCTACAAGTGAAAGATGTGGAACTTTTAGACTGCCATGATGTGCTTTTCTGGGTCTTCTGCAGTTTTCTCTGTATCCTCTAAAATATGTAGGACCAAAAGCAGAATATAATACTGCGTGAGTGAATAATTCATTTTCAAAATGTTTTCTATCTCAATATTCTTCTTGTGGCATCCCATTGTTACGTTGATTTCTATTACCGGGATAGCACGCTGGCTTTTCATTACACTTAAGACCACATTGATATCCCTGCTGCTGAAGCTCTTCCCCTCTCTATGGGTTGGTTTGTTTTTTAATGTCTCTAAACCCTCCATTTCATACTTGTCAGTTATGGATGTCATTCTAGTACCACAAGAGCTCTTTTCAAGTGATCAAAATCATTTCCGTATATCTCCTGAAAACATGAAGTGACCACCTATCTTGGGAAGTCTTGTAAACCCGAGGCTATTTTGTTGTTTTCATTTCAGTCCCCCATATATTAAACAGAACAGGCCCATGAGTGGTTTTTATGAAATATTGCTTGTTAGATGTTTTTATAAGTTGGCCTGACACCATTGACTTGTGGTTGTCTTCCACTAAAAGAACATGGAGAGATCAAGGTCATGGTCGGGGGTGGGGCTGCTGATCTGCAGGGTCCATTTGCAGTAGAAGGTGAGGTTGAGTTAATAGGGACAAGCAGGGGAGAGTGATCCTCTGAATCACCTCCTCAGTTTCGCAGTTTCAGTCCCCACCCAGGTTTTGTGAGCCTGAGACTTGGGAGATGGCCATCCTCAGTGGCCCACAGCCTGGGCCAGTGGGTGAGGAACATGCATCCCTCTCATACATTTGTCCTGGTAGGGCTTACCCCCAACACTTGGCAGTGGCAGCCCACACTTAGATTATGCACCACCTCCACCACAGCTGCAAGAACTTCCACCCAGCTGGCAACCAAGCCCCAGTGGCAACTTGTGCCTAATTCACGTCCCAGTCTCCATTCCAGTGGTACTTCCTTCCTGGCACCAGCAGCTGTAGCCCATGCCTCACTTCTTAGTCCTGGCCATAGGAGCATTCTCAGCTCATTCTGCAGTCTCAACAATGATAGCCCAAATTTCCATAATGCTTCTGTCCTGATGCCACTGGGCCCCAGGACAGCATGCAGTTTCCCAAAGTCTGTGTTTGAAAATGGCACCCTGTGGTAGCTGCTTAGTTTTCAGGAGGGGCATGGGACCCAGTTCGAACTCTCTCCCTGGGGCAGTTCTGTCCCATGGTCTCACAGCAGCTGCCTATGTTAGTTTCAGGGGTTGGCAGGGTTGAGGGTTGTCCTGTGGCTAGGATTGCAAGATTCCACAGAGGAGATGTGGGTTGCTCCATCTCTCACTTACCTATGTTGGGAAGTCACTCCTGGCTCCCAGTTGATCCTGACCAGCGGGCTGTGTCTCTCCTTTCTCCTTCTCCACATTTGGTGTTTCCTGTCACTTCTCTGTTGAATTCCAGCAGATACTCTTCGGTAATGTATTTGAAGTGTCACTGTCTATACACTATTTTGTTCTTTTAAGTGGGGGAGGCAGGAATGAAATGCTTCTAGTCAGTCATCTTGAAGCCTTTAGTCAAGGATTTTTAAATTTATTTTTTTCTAGGTATCACAGTAATTTTAGAGCTACAGTAGTAATAATAAACTTAAGATTCAGAATACATGCCAGCTCATCATCAACCCTTTAGCTGAGGATTTTTAAAAAGCCATTGGCCAGGTGAGGTGGCTCACACCTGTAATCTCAGCACTTTGGGAGGCCGAGGTGGGCAGATCACGAGGTCAGGAGTTCGAAACCAGTCTGACCAACATGGTGAAATCCCCTCTCTGCTAAAAATACAAAAATTAGCCAGGTATGGGGGCATGCACCTGTAATCCCAGCTACTCAGGAGGCTGAGGCAGGAGAATCGCTTGAACCAGGAGGCAGAGGCTGCAGTGAGCGGAGATCGCACCATTGTGCTCCAGCCTGGGCGACAGAACGAGACTCCATCTAAAAAAAAAAGAAAAAAGCCATTATAAATATGGACTTCTAGAGACATGCAATATCATTTTTTAAAAAGACTAAATGGATGGAACTGACAGCAGATTAGACATTAAAGAAAAATGAGATCCATGAAATTGAAAACATAGCAATAGGAATTGGCCAAAATAAAATACAGGGAGAAAACACTGGAAAAAAGTGAACAGAGACCCTCCCTGTGATCTGTGGGAAAATATAAACTTGTCTAACATAGGTATAGCCAACATTCTGAGGAATAGAGAAAAAAAAAATTTCTCTATAAAATGTTAGAAATTTAGAAATTTAGAAAAATTTAGAAATTTTAGAAATTGTAGAAATAATGGCCATTATTTTTCCAACTTTGATGAAATTATAACCCCACAGATCCAAAAGCTCAGTAAACACTATGGTCTTAAACGCACATAATGATCAAATCACTGAATATCAATGATAAAAAGAAAATCATAAAAGCAGCCAGAGGAAAAAGACATATTAATTATGTGGGAAAGAAAAGGATAAAATTAACAGAGGACAGAAACTTATCAGAAATTATGTAAATTGGAACAAAATTGAACAGTGCCTTTAAATACTGAAAGAAAAAACAAAACTGTCAACCTAGAATTCTACATGCTAGAATTTGAAAAGAAAATATCTTTCAAAATGAAGGCAAAATAAAGACTTTTTGCAGACAAAGAAAAGCCAAAATAATTCAGTGCCAGCAGAACTTCACTACAAAAAAATGTTAAAAGAAGTCCTTCAGGCCAGGCGCAGTGGCTCACCCCTGTAATTCCAGCACTTCCGGAGGCCGAGGATCACCTGTCAGGAGTTTGAGGTCAGGCTGGCCAACATGGCAAAACCCTGTCTCTACTAAAAATATAAAAATTAGCCGGACATGGTGGTGTGTGCCTGTAATTCCAGCTATTTGGGAGGCTGAGGCAGGAGGATCGTTTGAACTTGGGAGGCAGAATTTGCAGTGAGCCAAGAACGTGCCACTGCACTCAAGCCTGGGCAACAGAGCAAGACTCCGTCTCACCTGACGACCCCGCCCAGGCCTCGGGTCTGATCACATAGGACAGTATGCACCTTAATATCCAGAAGAAGAGGCACAAAATGTTCAAGTGATGTTTAGAAACAACTTGGGAGGGTGCGTCAGTGAAATCATGCAGCCATCAGGACACAGGCTCCAGGACGTGGAGCATCATCCTCTCCTGGCTGAAAATGACAATGATGACTCTTCATCGTCCTCCTCTCAGGTTGACGTGGCAGACAGGGTCTGGTTCATCCATGACGGCTGTGGCATGATCTGTGCTGATGTGACATGGCTTCCGGTCATCTATGCAGACTTCATGGTGACTTTCATCATGTTGCTGGCTTCTAAAGCCTTCTGGTACTCTGTGGTCAATGGGGTCATCTTTAACTACTTGGCTGCGTTTGCCCTGTTGTCCCACCTGAGAACCATGCTCACCGACCCTGGGGCAGTACCCAGAGGAAATGCTACAAAAGAATACATGGAGAGTTTGCAGCTGAAGCCCAGGAAAGTGATCTACAAGTGCCCCCAAGTGCTGCTATATCAAACCAGAGCTCGCCCACCACAGCAGTATTTGCAAAAGACATGTTAGGAAAATGGATCATCACTGCCTGTGGGTGAACAATTGTGTAGGAGAAAAGAATCAAAGATGTTTTGAGCTCTTCACTATGTATATAGCTCTGCCTTCAGTCCATGCTCTGATTCTCTGTGGATTTCAGTTTATCACCTGTGTCTAGGCAGTGGACTGAATGCAGTGATTTTTCACCTCCATTCACTGTAATCCTGTTGTCCTTCCTGTGCCTGGAGGGTCTTCTGTTTTTCACTTTCACTGCAGTTACGTTTGGCACCCAAATCCACTCCATATGCAATGATGAGAGGGAGATCTAGTGATTGAAAAGCAAGAAGCCCACATGGGAGTGGAAGCTTCCCAGGAAGGGATGAAATCAGTCCTTAGGGACCCTGTTACTCCCCTAGATGAATCCCTTTGTCAGCTTCTGTTTTAGGCGACTGCCCAGGAGACCCAGAAAAGGCAGTCTGGAGTTCTCAGTGTGTGGCCTGGCTCATCAGGCTGCAACTTACTTGCTCACAGACTTCCACTTATTTATTTGGGGTCTGACAGGTATCGACAGCTCATCTGTGACCAACAGGACAACTGGAACCTACACAAACCAATTGCTTGCAGCAAGCAGAGTTTTATAAATATTTATAGTCACAGATGGCAGAGTCTCCACACCAGAAGAGGCTCTCCTCAGTCCCCACCTGTACAACCATGGACAGGTGATAAAATAGGATCCTTGAGTCGGGCGCGGTGGCTCACGCCTGTAATTCCAGCACTCTGGGAGGCTGAGGCAGGTGGATCACCTGAGGTCAGGAGTTTGAGACCACCCTGGCCAACATGGTGAAACCCCATCTCTACTAAAAATAAAAAATAAAATAAAATAAAAGCCGGGTGTGGTGGTGCACGCCTGTAGTCCTAGCTACTTGGGAAGCTGAGACAGGAGAATTGCTTGAACCCAGGAGGTGGAGGTTGCAGTGAGCCAGAGATTGAGCCACTGTACAGCAGCCTGGGCAACAGAGTGAGACTCTGTCTCAAAATAAAAATGAAAAAACAGAATCCTTGGTGCAGAGCTTAAAATTATGCCAGAAAGCAAAGAGCTCCCCTCCTCGGGGACTTGCCTTAAACTGGCCTGGTTTGTACATTTTTTGCTGGATGCATCAAGAAGCAATCTGTGACAAATTCTGAGGCTCTTCCTTTAAGCCTGCCGTCCACGCTAAGAGAAGTTGGTGTCTCCCTCCTGGGAACTGTTTTGCCTTTTGTTCATCTGTAAACTGTTTTGTTTTTGTTTCTAATTACTCTCTACCCTACCCTATCCGAATTAGGGCTTCTACCACTGCTGATGAAAAACCACAAAGGGGCCTACTTGAGCCAACATCTTAGCTAAGTGAGTAAACCTGCAGGGGTTTGGTAGTGGACTCTGTCACCACAGAAGCATGTGCGCCTTTGGGAGAAGGATTGCGTCACAGCCAGAGGGACAAAGCGTGGATCCTGGAGAAACGAGTTTCCAGAGATTGTTTTGCATATTCATTTGCACATCATTGTCTGGGTTGGACATGGGTATTGGACTTCAGTGAGGCTTTAAATATGTATATCCTGTTATCAATTTAAAAAATTATCCAAGTGGTTGAATCCTGTGAGACTTGGCAAGTGTGTGCAAATCAAGTATACGTGACTTTTCAAGCTCTTCTTTCAATGTAACTTTTTTTGTTTTTTCGAGACGGAGTCTCGCTCTGTCGCCCAGGCTAGAGTGCAGTGTCACAATGTCAGCTTACTGCAGGTTCCGCCTCCCGGGTTCATGTCATTCTCCCACCTCAGCCTCCCAAATAGCTGGAACTACAGGCACCTGCCACCATGCCCAGCTAATTTTGTTTTTGTATTTTTAGTAGAGACAAGGTTTCACCATGTTAGTCAGGATGGTCTCGATCTGCTGACCTCGTGATCCACCCGCCTCGGTCTCCCAAAGTGCTGAGATTACAGGCATGAGCCCCTGCGCCTGACCTCAATGTAACTTTTATATGAAATAAAGTAATTAATTGACAGTTTAAAAAAAAAGAAAAAAGTATGGGCATATTTTTTCTTTTGTTCACATTTGAGCCCCTCTGGGAACAGTATACTTTTGCATTTTGTCCCCCAAAAATTCACATGTTGAAGCCCTAGCCCCCAGTGCCACTGCATTTGGAGATAGCACCTGTAAGGAGGGAATAAAGATTAAATGATGTCATAAGGGTGGGGCTCTAATCCAATCTGACTGGTGTCCTTATAAGAATAGAGGGGGAGGGTCCGTTTCAAGATGGCCAAATAGGAACAGCTCTGGTCTGCAGCTCCCAGCATGATCAATGCAGAAAATGGGTGAGTTCTGCATTTCCAACTGAGGTACCTGGTTCATCTCATTGGGACTGGTTGGACAGTGGGTTCAGCCCACAGAGGGTGAGTGGAAGCAGGGCAGGGCGTTGCCTCACCCCAGAAGCACAAGGGGTTGAGGGATTTCCCTTTCCTAGCCAAGGGAAACCAAGACAGACTGTAACTGGAAAAACAGGACACTCCTACTCAAATACTGCTCTTTTCCAATGGTCGTAGCAAACAGTACACCAGGAGATTATATCCCATACCTGGCTCAGTGGGTCCCATGCCCAC
>NW_016812995.1:582476-593054 GCF_001698545.2 Rhinopithecus bieti | reverse complement strand
TGGAAGACAGTGTGGTGATTCCTCAAGGATCTAGAGCTAGAAATACTGTTTGACCCAGCAATCCCATTACTGGGTATATACCCAAAGGATTATAAATCATGCTACTATAAAGACACATGCACACATATGTTTATTGCAACACTATTCACAATAGCAAAGACTTGGAACCAACCCAAATGTCCATCAATGATAGACTGGATTAAGAAAATTTGGCACATATACAGCATGGAATACTATGCAGCCATAAAAAAGGATGAGTTTGTGTCCTTTGCAGGGACATGGATGAAGCTGGAAATCATCATTCTGAGCAAACTATCGCAAGGACAGGAAACCAAACACCACATGTTCTCGCTCATAGATGGGAATTGAACAATGAGATCACTTGGACACAGGAAGGGGAACATCACACACCAGGGCCTGTCGTGGGGTGGGGGGCTAGGGGAGGGATAGCATTAGGAGAAATACCCAATGTAAATGACAAGTTAATGGGTGCAGCAAACCAACATGGCACATGTATACCTATGTAACAAACCTGCACGTTGTGCACATGTACCCTAGAATTTAAAGTGTGTATATACACATATACCTATATATATACACACACACATATATATGAAGTATATATGAAGTATATATGTGTGTATGTGTGTGTATATATGTATAAAGAAAGAATAGAGGGGGGACACCAGATGTGCATATCCACAAAGAAAAGACCATGTGAGGACACAGAAAGAAAGAGAGAGGCCTCAGGAGAAGCCAAATCTGCGAACACCTTGATCTTGGACTTCTGGCCTCCAGAACTAAGAGGAAATAAATGTCTGTTGTTTAAACCACCCAGTCTGTAGTATTTTGTTATGGCAGCCCTAGCAAACTAACACAACTGTAATAGGTTAAAATGTGCATATCGGCAATGCCTACAGCAACCACTAAAAACTAAAACAAAGAAGCTGTTGCAGGTTGAGTTCATGAGTGAACTCAAACCAGAGCAGAGTTCAAGAGATGAGCAGAGATGGAGTTCAGTGTGTAGGGTATTTATTAAGGAGTGCTCTTGGGACAAATACCTGTAGAAGGAAGGCGACACAAGCAGGGGTGGGCAGGATGAGAAGCCAGGTTGTTATGCTATCCCAATAATAGCCTTGGCCGAGTCCACATGAAACTACAGAGCTAGAATGACTCTTCAGAATTGTGCTGAGTTGGATTGAGATGGTCAGACCTTAATATTCTTGCATTCAGCACTGGATGTTAGTCACCTTGGGAAGGAAATGACCTTGAGCAAGGTAGCTCTCTGCAATCATGGCAATCCCTGAAGGGTCCGTCAGCAGAAAGCTATCTGTCAACAGGTCTCCCAGCAGGGGAAACAATAATGACTTCTTGAAGTATTTCTTGATTTGAAGAGGAACCTGAGCAGCATTTAACATCATCCATCACAGAAATCTAACCAATAAATGGAGTAGAGATAAAATGAGATAACAAAAAATACTCAAATAACTCAAAAGAAGGCAGTAAAAGGGGAGGGGACATTGAACAGCTGGAACAAATAGAAAACAAATAGTAAGATGTGGGATTTAAAGAAACCACATCAATAATTACATTATGTAAATGCACTCTAAACACTCCAACCAAAAGGCAGTGTTTAGAGTTCAAGAAGGTTAAAATTTTAATGATGTAAAGAAATCTATAACATGCAAATGCTAGTCTAACAAATGATGGAGTGACTATAGTAATGTCAGGAAATAGTATTCAGAACAGTGAATATTAACAGGGAAAAAGAGGGACATTTCATGATAAGTGGGTCAAATCATCATGAAGATATAACAGTCCCAAATGTATATGTCCAAGTAATAGAACCTCAAAGGATATGAAGAAAAATGGAAAAAACTAAAAGGAAAAATGAAGAAATACACAATTATGGTTGGAGATTTTACTACTGCTCTCTCAGTAACTGGTATAACAAGTATACAGAAAATCAGTTAAGACATAAAAGATGGTGAACAACACCATCAACCAAATTTGACCTTATTGTCATTTAGAGAACACTCAACAAGAGAGAAGACACATTTTTTTTTTCAAATGCACAAATAACATTCCCTGAAAATTAAACTATATGCTGGGCCAAAAAATAAAATAAATGTCAATACGTTTTAAAATCTTGAAGTTATACAGAGCATATTCTTAGACCACACAGATGACATTAAATAACAAAACCAAATTCTAGCAAAAAGGTATCTGGAAAATCTCCTAATATTTGGGAATTAACCTAAGAATTAAAGAAAAATAGCAAAGGAAATCAGAAAACATTTTGAGCAGAACGACAATAGAAACAGAACATATGAAAATTTATGGGATACAGTTAAAGCAGTGCATACAACGAAACTGATAATGTTAAGTGCTTATGTTAGGAAAGAGAGAATGTCTTAAATCAGTGATGTAGATTTCCACCTTGAAAAGCTAAAAAACGTTGACCAGGCATGGTGGCTCACACCTGTAATCCCAACACTTTGGGAGGCCAAGGTGGGTGAATCACTTGAAGTCAGGATTTCTAGACCAGTCTGCCCAACATGATGAAACCCTGTCTCTACTGAAAATACAAAAATTAGCCAGGTGTGGTGGTGGGCGCCTGTAGTCCCAGCTACTCGGGAGGCTGAGGCAGGAGAACTGTTTGAACCGGGAGGTGGAGGTTGCAGTAAGCCAAGACCATGCCATTGCACTCCAACCTGGGCTACAGAGTGAGATTCTGTCTCATAAAAAGAAAAGAAAAGCTAGGAAAAGCAGAGCAAATTAAACCTGAAGTAAATAATAACGAATGGAAATCAATAAAATAGAAAAAAAAAGTATGATCAATAAAATTGATAAACCTTGAGCTAGACTGATTCAGAAAAAAGAGAAAAGATGCAAATGACCAATTTCAGAAATGAAAAAGAATTCTTTCTCTGCAAGTACTACAGACATGCAAGGATAATAAAGGCATATTTAAAAAATTTGTGCTAATAAATTTGACAAGTTAAAATGGAAGATTCTGGCCAGGTGTGGTGGCTCACACCTGTAATCCCAGCACTTTGTGGGAGGATTACAGGAGTTCAAGACTAGCCTGAGCAACATGGTGCTGAGACCAGCTCAGTTGTGGAGACTCTAACCCAGAAGTGCTAGAGGAATTAAGACAAAGACACAGGAATACAGTATAAAGTGAGGATTAGGGGGCTGACAGCCTTCAGAGCTGAGAGCCACAAACAGAGTTTGACCCAGACATTTATTGACAGAAAGCCAGTGATAAGCATTGCTTCTGCAGATTGTAGATTAGCTAAAAGCATTCCTTATGGGAAACAAAGCAATTTCAGTTAGGAGCAGAGAAACAGGCTCCAGTTGATTATCTGCAGCAAAAATATGCTCTCAAGGCACAAGCCTCTCCTGCTATCATTTGTGGTTTGAGCAGTTTTTCACTCCAGGCAGGGCCAGGTGTTCCTTGCCCTGCTCCATTAATCCAACAACTTTTAGCAGTGTGCATGACAGCCATCATGAGCATGTCACATTGCTACAGAAATCCTGTTTATGGCCAGTTTCTTTAAGGTCTGTTTATGACAGGGTTAGGGCTTGCTACCAACATGTCTCCCCTTTTTGTTTTTGCAAAGTGATAAAGTCATAGGCAGCTTTGTCACAGTAGGCTACTTCTCACAGGATTCAGGATCCACATCTGCAGACTATATAAAGACAAACAACACCGATTAAAAGCACAGTCATCATTGAAATCACAGAACCTCCAAGAGTCTTGATCCATTTTAACAGGTTAATAGCTGCTAATCCATCTGAAGCACCTTCAAGCACTTCAGTTCCTGGCATTAGCGTCAGATGTGCCTGAGAAGCTTGAAATATTTGTTCCTTCAGTTTTGCAATATCTAAAGTAAATTTCCAATATGACCTTTCAAATGTTTCTTAACTCTTTCCCACTCATGCTCTGTTTCATTATACTGATAAGGAGTAATGCAAAAATCAGAAGTATTCCAATCACATTGTAGCTGCATTCTATATTCTAGACTAACTACTCGATCTCCTAGGCACATTACAGTTTGTTGGAGATAATTGAATTGATTAGCTAGTTTCTGGTCTATCATAGTTTGGGAATTCCACAGCAAAGTAGAATTTTTCTGCCAATTATTTACATAGTCTGCTGTTTGTACTGTGGAATGCAAAGCAACTCCAGCTGCTGCAGCAGTAACTGTGACAGCAATCAATCCTATAATGATTAAAATTAAAGTAGCAATGAAATGCTGAGAGTGTCTCAGAATCTTCTGAAGAATTTCAGTAATAATATGCACAGAAGGAGAGGCTTCCCAAGGATGGGAAAGCTTTACAGGTAGCCATACTCCTTCTTGGGCTCTTACCACTAAAATAGAAAGATCAGTATTATACAAGGAAGAATTCGCACAAGAAAGCAATCTACATTCTTGACAAGTCACGTGATGATTAGGGAGATCAAGTTTTAAATCACCCACTACAAGCAGGAAAGGCGAACTTATTGTCAGTCGCGACATGGCTGCAAGTGGGGGATCCTTGGGTTCCTCCCAAAATCTCTTCCTCAGCATCTGGCTCATGATAAGGTCTCAGGTGTCTTGATGATATCCAAATCGGCTGCTGGTTTTGGCCTGGAGAAACACAAACATAACCTCTACCCCAAGTTATTATTTTACCTATTTCCCAACTTTTTGTTATTGGATCTCTCCACCAAACCAGTTGTTCTGCTTCTGTCTTTGCAGCTGGTTTCTGTAGATGCTGTTCAGCTGCTGATAGCAACCGGCCTTTAGGCAGGCTCAAAAAATTTAAAGTTAATAATGCTAGATTTAGTTGCATGTGTGGAGTCCTATAATCACTGTTCCTATAATAACTGTTCCCCCTCTTCTGCTTTTGTAATTGTTGTTTTAGGGAGTGATTCATTCTTTCCACAATGGCTTGCCCTTGTGAATTATATGGGATGCCAGTAATGTGTTTAATATTCCATATAGAGAAAAATGTAGCTAGAGCTTGGCTAGTATAGCCTGGAGCATTGTCCATTTTAACTGAAGCTGGAATGCCCATGACCGCAAAGCATTGCACAAGATGCCATTTAATACAGAAGATTCCCCCATTTGGCATGTAGCCCAAACAAAGTGAAAAAATGTATCTACACATGCATGTACATAAGCTAGTCTCCCAAAAGAGGGAACATGTATGACCTCCATTTGCCAAAGAGAATTAGGTTCCAATCCTCGAGGATTAACTCCTCCTGTAAAAGATGAGGAATGCACCATTTGGCAAGTTGGGCATTGCTGGATAATAGCTTTAGCTTCTTTCCAGGTAATGCTGTATCTGCGTTTGAGACCAGAGGCATTAACATCGGTTAAATTGTGAAAGTGTCTAGCATTAGATAATACCATAGCAACTAGGCGATCAGCCATTTGATTTCCTGCAGTCAAAGGTCCTGGAAGAGGTGTATGAGCTCTAATATGAGTAATGTAAAAAGGGTGCATTCTACTCTTAACTGCTGTTTGCAATTGGGTAAATAAAGTCATCAGTTGTTTATCTGCATGAAATTGTAACTGAGCATTTTCAATTAATTGTGTAGAATGAACCATATATGAAGAACCAGAAATTACACTGACAGGCATCTCAAAAGCAGTCAGCACCTCAATTACAACTACAAGCTCAGCTTTTTGAGCTGAAGTATAGGGTGTCTGGAAAACTTTACTTTATGGTCCAGAATAAGAAGCTTTACCATTACTAGACCCATCTGTAAAAACATTTTCAGCACCTTCAATTGGTTTAAATTTAGTTATTCTAGGGAGAATCCAATTAGTTAATTTCACAAATTGAAATAATTTTGTCTTTGGAAAATGATTACCAAGAACACCTATGAAATCAGCTAAATGGGTTGGCAATTAAGACTATTTATATAGGCTTTTTGTATTTATGCCTTTGTAAGAGGAAAAATAATTTTCCCAGGATCATACCCATGTAATTTAACAATTTGAGTTCTCCCATTTCCTATCAGAGTAGCAATTTGATCCAAATAAGGAGTGAAGTCCGTGAATTAGTATGTGGAGGGAAAGCCGCTCTACAAGATCCTGCTCTTGGACAATAACACCAGTAGGTGAATGCTGAGTTGGAAAAATCAATAAGTCTAAAGTCTTTTCTGGATCTATTCTATTTATTTGAGCTTTATGCACTTACTTTTCAATCAGCTGTAAGTCTGCCTCAGCCTCCTTTGTTAATTGCCGAGGGCTTGGGAGACTAGGATCTCCTCTAAGGATAGAAAACAGATTACTCATGGCATAGGTAGGAATGCCTAGAGCAGGTCATGCCCAATTAATGTTTCCTAGTAATTTTTGAAAGTCATTCAATGTTTTCAATTGATCTCTACGTGTGGTTACTTTCTGTGGCACAATGGTAGTGTCATTTACTAAGGTCCCCAAGTAGGAGTAAGCAGTAGGAGTCTGAATTTTGTCAGGAGCTATAATTAAACCAACACGAGAAAATGAGTTTTGCAAGTGATTATAACATTGGATTAATATCTCCTGAGTGAGGACAGCACAAAGTGTATCGTACATAAAATGAATAATGTAACACTGTAAACATTTTTTACGAGTAGGTTCAATTGCTTGTCCTACATAAGTCTGACAAATTGTTGGACTGTTTAACATGCCTTGTGGCAACACTTTCCAATGAAAATGTTTAACAGGCTGCAGGTTGTTTACCCCAGGAATTGTAAATGCAAACCATTCACAGTCTTGCTCAGCTAAGGGGATAATAAAGAAATAGTCTTTTAAATCTATGACTATTAAAGGCCAATTTTTTGGAATCATAGCAGCAGAAGGTAGTCCAGGTTGCAATGCTCCCATAGGTTGTATAACTGAATTAATGGCTCTAAGATCTGTCAACATTCTCCATTTACCACATTTTTTCTTAATAACAAAGACTGGAGAATTCCAGGGGGAAAACGTTAGAGCTATATATCCTGTTTCTAATTGTTCAGTAACTAAGACCTCTAAAGCCTCCAGTTTCTCTTTACTCAGCAGCCATTGTTCTATCCAAATTGGCTTACTTGTTAACCATTTTAAAGGCATAGGTTCTGGAGGCTTAACAATTGCCACCATCAAGAAAGATCTCCTAAACCCTGACAAGAATTTTTTCCTTCCGCTTGAAGTGGTTTCTTTAACCCTTGTACATTTTTTCCTAATCCCATGCCAGGCACATACCCCATCTCTTGTATCATATGCTGATTTTGAGGGCCATATAATTGTTCTATATAAAGGGGAACCTGTACTCCCCATTGCTGTAATAAATCTCTCCCCCATAAATGTATAGGTACAGAAGTTATAGTTGGCTGAATAGTCCCAGATTGTTCATCAGGTCCTTCACAATGCAAAATATAAACACTTTGATATACTTCAGGGGCTTTACCAACTCCAACTATGTTAAATTGAGCGGGTTGAATTGACCACACAGACGGCCAGTGCTGTAGAGAAATGACTGAAATGTCTGCTCCTGTATCTACCAAACCTTTAAATTTCTTTCCCTGAATAGTTATTGCACAGGTAGGATGTTTATCAGTAATTTGATTTACCCAGTAAGCTGCTTTCCCTTGTTTATTTGTACTTCCAGATCCTCCTGTCCATTTAGTTTTGCTTCTCCCCATTTCCACATACAGCACAATCAGGAGTTGTGCTATACGCTCTCCTGGCTCTGCTTTCCAGGGAACAGAAGTAGATATAACAATTTGAATTTCCCCCTTATAATCTGAATCAATGACTCCTGGTTGTACTTGCACTCTTTTTACATTTAAACTAGACCTACGTAGAAGTAATCCTGCCGTGCCCGCTGGCATCATCTGACTGGAGACAGCAACATTCTTTAACAGTCCCATTACAAAAGGAAAACCTGGTCCATGTTGATTAATAGCTTGTTTAAATTCTTTAAGTATTTTAAAAGGGAAAGACTCACATGTAGCCGTAATATTTCCCTGTTGATCAGGTGGGTGCGTTCTAACAGGAAACTGCCAAGCATCCAGATCATCCTCTCGTCTAGCTTGCTGGATTCCTGCCTGAATAGAACTGAGAGCGGTCGCTCGAGGCGCTGCTCAAACAGTCACTGGGGCAACTACTTTTCACCCAGTGTCCTCTGGAAAAGAAAGATTCGGAGGGTCAGGCCGCTCCTTTTCTTCAAAATAATGAGGGGGTGGGGGTGCAGAAGGGTACGGACAAACCTCTCCCTCCTTTTGTTGCTTTAGCTGGCCAGCAAACCTGTTCTGTCACCTCTTCTGTTACTTCATTAGACTCTCCTTCTTCCTCTGATTCCTCCTCCTCATAATCTGTGTGGAAAGGCTCCAAGGTGGAATGAACCAGAGCCCACACTGATCAGTTATAGGAATATCCCCAGCACCATCCTTATATGCCTTTTTCAGTGTGCTGCCTACCTTTTCCCAGACCACTACATTCATAGTTCCTCAGTTTGGAAACCAGGGGCAGTATCTCTCTACCGCACTAAAAAGCTGCATAAGTCAGCCAGTGCTAACCTTCACTCTTCCTTTTCTGAGGAGATGTCGAAGCAGACTCAAATAAGCCTCATGCCTGCTCGACCCTTGTCCCATTGTTACCCTGATGCTTCTGAGCTCCCCTTCTTACCATGGGAATTGCTTTAACAGTACTCGGGTGTCCTCCAGTGTAGTTCCACATTTTCTAACCATCGTTCCGGTGATCCTTACACCTGGGTTCGAGCCCCCACGTTGGGCACCACTTGCTGAGACCAGCTCGGTCAGGGAGACTCCAACCCAGTGATGCTAGAGGAATTAAGGCAAAGACACAGGAATATAGTGTAAAGTGGGGATTGGGGGCTAACAGCCTTCAGAGCTGAGAGCCATGAACAGAGCTTGACCCACACATTTATTGACAGAAAGCCAGTGATAAGCATAGCTTTGATAGATTGTAGGTTAGCTAAGAGCATTCCTTATGGGAAACAAAGTAATCTCGGTGAGGAGCAGAGAAACAGGCTCTGGCTGATTATCTGCAGCAAAAACATGCTGTCAAGGCACAGGTCTCTCCTGCTATTGTTTGTGGTTTGAGCAGTTTTTTGCTCCAGGCAGGGACAGGTATTCCTTGCCCTGCTCCATTAAACCAACAACTTTTAGCAGTGTGCATGACAGTCCTCATGAGCATGTCACATTGCTGCAGAAATCCTGTTTATGGCCAGTTTCTTTAAGGCTTGTTTATGACAGGGTTAGGGCTTGCTATCAACAACATGGCAAAACCCTGTCTCTACCAAAAAAAAAAAAAAAAAAAAGATTCTTTGAAAGATGCATATTATTAATATTGACACAAAAGAAGTACAAAATCTGAAGGGCCATATATTTTATTTAAATTGAATTTTAACTTAAAAGTTCCACAAAGAAAACATCTAACTAAGATGGTTTCACTGGTGAATTCAATCAAATATTTAAGGAACACATAATACCAAAACCATAACACATACAGGTAAAACATTTGCCAAAATTCAAGACAAACCTACACATTCTTTTTAAACATTCCTCCCCACCTCCAGCAAGAAAGAAAAGGAAATTTCTTAGCCCACTGGAGGGTGTATTCACACACACACTCTTAGTGATAAAATGCTGTCTCCTAAGATCAGGAACAAGGCAAGGATTATTGCTCTCCCTGCTTCCATTCAACACTATACTAGACATTCTAATCATTGCAGTAAGGCAAGAAAATGAAATAAAATGCTTACAGATTGAAAAGAAGAAAAACTGTCTTTGTTTGTACAGATGACGTGACATGATGGATAGAAATCCTACATATCCTAATAATACAAAATACTACCATAACTAGTAAGTGAATTTAATAAAGTTGCAAGACACAAAATCAAACAAAAATTGATTCTTATGGCCAGGCGTGGTGGCTTATGCCTGTAATCCCAGCACTTTGGGAGGCCAAGGTGGGTGGATCACAAGGTCGGGGGATTGAGTTCATCCTGGCCAACATGGTGAAATCCCGTCTCTACTAAAAATACAAAAATTAGCTGTGCATGGTGGCGGGTGCCTGTAATCCCAGTTACTCAGGAGGCTAAGGCAGGAGAATCGCTTGAACCCAGGAGGAAGAGATTGCAGTAAGCCGAGATTGCACCACGGCACTCCAGCCTGGCGACAGAGCGAGACTCCATTGAAAAACAAAATGATTTTTGTATGCTAGCAACAAATAATTCCATATACCACAGACTATCCCTATATGTTAGCAAAAACAATCGAAAAAATGAAACACTTTTCCAACACCATCGAAACAATTAAATGTGTACAAACGGCCAATAAGAACACGAAAACTGCTTAACATCACTAGTCATTAGGAAAACACAAATCAAAACCACAATGAACTGCACTTAGGGGGGCGGAGCAAGATGGCCGAATAGGAACAGCTCCAGTCTCCAACTCCCAGCGCGAGCGACACAGAAGACCAGTGATTTCTGCATTTTCAACTGAGGTACTGGGGTCATCTCACTAGGGAGTGCCAGACAATCGGTGCTGGTCAGCTGCTGCAGCCCGACCAGCGAGAGCTGAAGCAGGGC
>NW_016812995.1:495787-580290 GCF_001698545.2 Rhinopithecus bieti | reverse complement strand
TCATAGGTGGAAACTGAACAATGAGATCACTTGGACTCGGGAAGGGGAACATCACACACCGGGGCCTATCATGGGGAAGGGGGAGGGGGGAGGGATTGCATTGGGAGTTATACCTGATATAAATGACGAATTGATGGGTGCTGACGAGTTGATGGGTGCAGCACATCAACATGGCACAAGTATACAAATGTAACAAACCTGCACGTTATGCACATGTACCCTAGAACTTAAAGTATAATAATAAAAAAAAGAAAAGAAACTTCACTTCATATCCATAAGGATAGCTATTACATACATATTTAAGAAAATAAAAATAACAAGTGTTGACAAGGATGTAGAGAAGCTAGATCCCTGTGCATTACTGCTGGGAATGTAAAATGGTGCAGCTACTGTGGAAAACTGTGGTGGGTCCTCAAAAAGTTAAACAGAATTACTGTATGATTCAGCAATTTCACTTCTAGGTATACACTCAAAAAATTGAAAGCACAGACTCAAACAGATATTTGTACAGCAACGTTCATAGCAGCATTATTTACAATCACCAAAAGGTGAAAACAACTCAAATGTCCACTGATGGATGAATGGATAAACAGGATGTGGTATATAAAGACAGCAGATTATTATTCAGCCTTGTTACAATGTGAATGAACCTTTAAATTTAAAATAATAAAACATTAACTATTTTACATGTGTGTGGAATAAGCCAGACACAAGAGGACACATGTATGATACCACTTATATGAAAAACCTAGAATAGGCAAATCCATAGAGACAGAAAGGATAGTGGTCATCAACGGCTGGGGAGAGGAAAACAGGAGTTATTGTTTAGTGAGTAGAGTTGCAGCCTAGAATGATAAAAAGGAGTGTGGTGGTGATGGTAGCATAATATTGTGAATATACCTACTGCTACTGAATTTGATCTTTATATGTTCGCAATGAATAATTCAACATACCACGGAATATTCCTAAATGTTAGTAAAAACAATTGAAACAATGAACACTTTTCCACTTAAAAATGGTTAAAATGATAAATGTCATACATTTCATCACAAAATCTTTTAAAAAATCAAATAATTAAACAAAATATGTGTAAGACATACACTAAAAACTATAAAACTTTGTTAAGGGGAATAAAAAGAACTAATAATAGAGAATAATAGAGAACTGTCCTTTGTTTATGGAATTTACCCCTCATTGGTACATAGAGATCTTCCTCATTCTTTTTTATTGCGCGGATGCATTATAATCTATTCAATCTGTCCTATATTAATGTATATTTGCCTTTTCTCAAGTACTTTGCTATTATCAATAATTTCACAATAACCTTATACATACATTGTCTTGTATGTTGGAATTGTGTCTTTGTGCAGATTCCTATTGGAATGGTTCAGTCATACTCATATTTAGTTTTGTTAGATGTTGCCCAATTTCCCTCCTTAGGAGTTTCACAAAATTGCACTCCTACCAGAAATGTATTCGAATGTCTATTGCTCCACAGCCATGGTAACACAGAATTTTATCAAACTCTTTGATTTTTGTCAGTAAGCATTTAAAAATATGCTTGAAGTGTATTTGCATTTTTTTCTGATACGTGTATATGTGTGTGTGTGTGTGTGTGTGTGTGTGTGTGTGTGTGTGTATATATATATATTTTTTTTTTTTTTTTTTTTTGAGATGGAGTCTTGCTCTGTCGCCCAGGCCCAGGCTGGAGTACAGTGCTGCCATCTCAGCTCACTGCAACTTCCGACTTCCAGGTTCAAGTGATTCTCCTGTCTCAGTCTCCTGAGTAGCTGGGATTACAGGCATCTGCTACCACGCTCGCCTAACTTTTTTTGTATTTTTAGTAGACACAGGGTTTCACCATGTTGGCCAGGCTGATCTTGAACTCCTGACCTCAGGTGATCCACCTGCCTCAGCCTCCCAAAGTTCTAGGATTACAGGCATGAGACACCATGCCCAGCCTGCTGATACATATACTTTTTTTTTTTTTTTTTTTTAGACAAAGTCTCACTCTGTTGCCCAAGCTGGAGTGCAGTGGCGAGATCTCAGCTCACTGCAACCTCCACCTCCTGGGTTCAAGCGATTCTCCTGCCTCAGCCTCCCAAGCTGCTGGGACCACAGGCATGTACCACCATGCCCAGCTAATTTTTGTAGTTTTAGTAGAGATGGGGTTTCACTATTTTGGCCAGGCTGGTCTTGAACTCCTGACCTCATGATCCGCCCACCTTGGCCTCTTAAAGTGCTGCAGTTACAGGTGTGAGCCACCATGCCCAGCCTAGAAACTGTCTTTTGAGCAACTATGTCTGCTTGTTGCCCATAGAAAGTTGGGGGTCCAGGGTCTTTTAACATTTAGTCCCTTTTAATCCAGGTTAATGCCATTAGTATAGCTTCCTAAAACGTATTGTGGGTTTTATGTGTCTTATTGGAGTCTACGTACCAAAAGCCCACTCACAATTATTTTTGAGATAGCACCCTATGGGTTTAATCACTGATATGCCAGGTGTGTGAGGCTGCCATGGGACAACAATCTTATGATTCTTAGAAGAGTCATAAGTTCCTGGGGACTACAGGCTCCTGCCACCATGCCTGGCTAATTTTTGTATTTTTTTTGTAGAGATGGGGTTTCACCATTTTGGCCAAGCTGGGCCTCAGCCTCCCAAAGTGCTGGGATTACAGGTGTGAGCCATCACGCTTGCCCTAGAGTAGTATTCTCTATTATCAAGGTAGAAAGTTCAACATACATTCATCAGATCTACTTTATAGATACTGTTATTTAGATCACTTATATCCTTAAATGTATTTTTTGTCTCCTTAACTTCAGTCTTGGGTGAGACAGAGGTGTTTTAAAGTTCTCTGTTATTTCTAGGTTTCTTTTCATGTTTCCTTGCATAATTTGTTATGCAAATGTTATGTGCTTTAACAAGGCAGAAGTAACACAATGGAAACAATGAAAAACGAGGGAGAGAGAAAGAGGAAAGTACAAAGAGCTCTTTGTTGTACAGGCAATAGGTGGGAGCCAAAGAATATCATTTAAAGTTGACAAACCAGATAATTGAAGCTGTAACACTCATAAGTAGTATATCCTCATTGTGACTTGTGGCTTTTAACATTTTAATGTATCCTTCATTGTCTTGTCCATTTTTTCCTGAATTCTACCTTTTCAGATATGGATACTGTAATCTTTGTCTTCTGTGGTCCTACTTGCCCAGTCTATTTTTGCCCATCTCTTTTTATTTAGCTTCTGAATCACTTATTTTAGATGTGTCTCTTATAAATAACAGACAATAAGACATTGGTTTGTAAGCCAATCTGATATTCCTTCTAATAAGTAAGTCCTTTCACATGTTCTGATTTAACTTACATGCTTGGACTTAATATATTTACTGTATGATGGCATGTTTTCACTGTAATCTACTGCCTTTTTTTCACTCTTATGTTTTTCACTGTAATCTACTGCCTTTATTATTGTTTCTTCGAGCATTGATGGAGATTTACATTTTTATTCTAGTAATTATACTATGTATTCTATACTATTACTTTAAATAGTATAGTACACCTTTAATGCTCTAAATCTCCTTTTCCTTACTTACACTTCATATACTTGTTTTGTCAACTTTAAATAATGCTCTTTGACTTCTACATATTGCCTAAGCAACAAGGAGTTCTTTGTACTTTCCTCTTCCTCTCTCCCTTCTTTTTTGTTACTTCTGTCTTGTCAAAGCATATACCATTTGATACTATTTCATGTGATTAGACCTTGTGTCCCCACCCAAATCTCATCTTGAATTGTAATCTCCAGGTGTTGAGGGTGAGACCTGGTGGGAGGTGACTGGATCATGGGGGTGGTTTCTCCCATGCTGTTCTCATGATAGTAAGTTCTCACAAGAGCCAATGGTTTTATAAGACAGTTTTCCCTGCTTGCTCTCTTGTGCGTTCATGCTCTCTCTTTTTTGCCACCATGCGAAGGTCCTTGCTTCCCCTTCACCTTCTGCCATGATTGTAGGTTTCCTGAAGCCTCCCCAGCATGTGGAACTGTGAGTCAATTAAACCTCTTTTCTTTATAAATTACCCAGTCTTGAATACTATCTATTTATTTTTTATTTTTTTGAGACAGAGTCTCACTGTCGCCCAGGCTGGAGTGAAGTGGCACAATCTCGGCTCACTGCAATCTCTGCCCCCAGGTTCAAGCAATTCTCATGCCTCAGCCTCCTAAGTAGCTGAGATTACAGGGGTGTACCACCATACCCAGCTAATTTTTGTATATTTAGTAAAGATGGGATTTCACCGTGTTGGCCAGTATGGTCTTGAACTCCTGACCTCAGGTGATCTTTCTGCCTCAGCCTCCCTAAGTGCTGGGATTACAGACATGAGCCACCATGTCCGGCTGGGTACTATCTTTATAGCAGTGTGAGAATAGACTAACACTGTTCTTCCACCCTTATCCCCACTTCCATTTGGTCTCAGGTCTACAACCAAAGATATTCAATGGTCATATCCAGTCCTTTTGCTCGTTTCCCCAATCATCTCCTAGTTGGATGAAGCTTGTCTTTTAGTAGAATTCTAAGGAAGAAGTTGTGGGTACAATAGTCCCTGGGTTCTTGTGTAATTAAAACTTCTTCCTATATCCTTGATACTTAAAGGACAGCTTGGCGAAATATGAAATCCTCAGTTCATACTTTCTTTGAGTTTCTTGAAAAGGTTGCCCCATTGCTATCTCGCTTTGTTGAGAAGTCTGATGCCAACCAGATCTTTCCTTTGTAAGAGACTAGGTCTTTTGGCCTAGAAGCTTACATAGTTCTTTTCCTTTGGCTTCAAAGTATAGTTGGTAGGATATGTCTCAGAGCTCATCATTCTGGGTCAATATTCGAAGTAACAAGATAGACCCTTTCAAGATAAAGTTTCAGGTTTTCTTTTGTTTTCAGAAAGTTATTTTGGGTTTGAGTTTTAATATTTGAATTTTAAACATTAACTCTATTCCACTGCTTTATCTTTTGTCTTCATGAGTTCCAATTTTACCTGTATCATCTTTTCTTTGCCAATCTTCTTTATCTATCATTTTATTTCTGGGTCTTTTTAGCTCTTCCTTTAATATTGCTTTGTTTTGCTTCTCTTAGCTTTTCTTACTCCTACCTTCTACGTGCCTTAATGTACTTGTGACCATATCTATTTTCATTAAGATATAGTATAATTTAGTATTCATATCTGTGATGACTTATCTTTTTGTTCAAATTATTTCCCAAGCTCAGTCAGTTCTCTTCTCATATATGCTTGTAGCTTTTTCATTTTTATTCTGAGGTTTTAAATTTCTGATCTCTGGTGTCCTTTTATATCCACAATTATTTAATTTATTTTCAAATTCATGTTGAAGTGTTTTGTTACAGTTTACTGTTTCATGGTCCAAGACAGCCTTTTTCTGCCGGCCAATAATGTAAAATGTCTTTAAAAGTAATGTCTAGGGGGAGTTGTCTGTCTTCTTCGGAATCTTGGCCTTGCTGTCATATCTAATGGGCCGTTATCTTTAACCTCTTGCTTCCTTTGCCCCCTTTCATTCACCATGCCTCCAAAAAACACCACTCCCTTTCAAGATGGCTTCATCTCCATCAGAAGTGATGCCTTTGATCCCATTCATTTTCTAAGCCCCTTCCTTTTAACTTCCCACTAGCTACTGCTCTGATCCACCAGGTCTTAAACCTATCTGCAGGATTTTGTCACTCTGGGTGAGAACATGAGTATTTTGATTTAGCTGGAGTCTTGAGCTCAGTAAAGACCTGGGGCAGAAGAAAAGTCTGGAAGAGTCTGCAGGAGTCAGATCACAGAGGACTTTCTGTGGAGGCTTTTGCAATAATTTGAGCAAGGAATAGAGAGGTATAAAGTAAAACAGGAGGGATAAAGAAGAAGGAAAAAGGAACTCACTATACAAATATAGGAAGAAAACTCAAAGTGAGAATCACAACTTTTCAGCTGATGAAATACTCCAAAATAAAAAAGAAATCCAGAATTTGGGAAATTCTTCCAGAGAAATGACACAACTTCTTCAACAAGTGGACTGCAAGAAGAGAGAGGGAATGAGGGAGAAAAAGGGAGAGACGTTCTAAACTGTGCCACTTGGGAGATGGTCCCTCTCAGTGATCTGTGGGCACAGCTAAAAGGTGGGCACAGGAAGCATGTCCACCAGGCCCACCATTTGGGCGGGAGGTTGTGAATTATGCCAGGTGAGTTGGGGAGGGAGGACATAAAGGAGGGGGAGAGAACAGATGGTGAAAGGAGAGAATGGGGACAGCATGGAGAGGGTGAGCATGGGGCAAATAAGAGAGGCTCTGGGAGGCACCTCAGACAGCTGAAACAAGGAGGGCAGGGTGTGCGAGAGAAGAGGCTGTGGGGTTTGGATTGGGGGAGAGGATGGATGGTAGGATCAAGATATGGGGTGGGAGCGGCTGTGGGTCATGGTTTGGGGAGGACAGGGCAGAGAGTCAGGGTTGGAGAAAGAGATAGGATGAGGTTAGGGGGTGAGACAGGGCTTTGTCTCCCCCATTCTGCTGATTTGAGTCCCTAGATTAGCTTTAATTCTGCCTCTACAAGGGGAAAAGTCATAGTTTTTATCGGACATATCCTAGTCTTGGTGTTGTCCTGCTTCCTGGGATAAAAGACAGGAAAAGAGAGATGTTTTCCTGCCCTGGGGCACACGGGCACATGGGCACAAGGACACGAGTGCCTATCTATCTTCAGGCAGATGTGCTGAGGATGGCTTTAAAATGGTCCTGGACACTCCAAGGAGTCAGCAGGGGCAGGAAGAGCTGTTCAGAACAGGGAAGCGGATCCCTGCTGTCCGGGGCCATGTCTCCAAGTGGGGTCAGTAAATGTGGGCAGGCAGGGGCAACAGGGATGCCTGTTCACTCCAGAGGCCCCCAGGTCTGAGACAAGATTCTCTGCTCGAGTTTGGCGTACTGGGGGAGGAGGGCCTCGTAGACCTAGAAGAGCAGAAAAAGCAGTTTAGAACAGGGAGAGGGGAAATGCCTCTTACATCTGGTTGCACTGTGCAATTTAAAAGTTTTAAATTCTGTTTACTTGCAATTTAACTTTTTTGCTGGGCAAAAGAAAGAAAGCATCAATTCACAAAAGAGGAAATGCTAGGAGTTCTCAAATCTGTAGTTTAAGATATTTTAAACTATAAATTATGACAAGAAACTAATTTTATGATCAAATCTACAAAAGTTTTTTAAAAATTCTGGTGAGAGTACCTAGAAATGGCCGCCTCATTGCACAGCTGGTGAAAGTTGGTGATACAACTCTTTGGGAAATAGACTTGACTTTATATCTGTATTAAGGAGCCCATAGTGTGGGACCCAGTTATGCTACTTTGGTGAAGCTCTCCTAAGGAAATAATCCTAAATGTAGGATGCCAAGTCCGCCAAGGGTCTTCTTTGATACCACTGAACATTCAGACATATAAGACCACCATGAGCCAAGGGAAGACAGCCTGGAGAAACACAGTGGCGGCAGGTGCTCCTCTCAATGGAAGACCATGTAGCAGTCAATAGAGCAGTTCACACAGTTGTCCAGAAGAAGGTCTCTTTGCCTCCCAACCAGGTTACAGCCCAGGCAGAAAGAGTTGAGATCTGACCGTGTGCGGTGGCTCATGCCTGTAATCCCAGCACTTTGGGAGGCCAAGGCGGGTGGATCACTTGAGGTCAGGAGTTCAAGACCAGCCTGACCAACCTGGTGAAACCCCGTCTCTACTAAAAATACAAAAATTAGCTGGGTGTGGTGGCAGGCACCTGTAATCCCAGCTACTCAAGAGGCTGAGGCAGTAGAATCACTTGAACCCAGGAGGATGAGGTTTCAGTGAGCTGAGGTCGCACCACCGCACTCCAGACTGGGTGACAGAGTAAGACTCCGTCTCAAAAAAAAAAAAAAAAAAAAAAAAAAAAAGAGTTGAGATCCACATCATACAGATGAAAGAATGACCCTGGCTTCAAAACCTCATATGCCCTACAAACGTATCTCCTGTAACAGCTTAGTAGGTAGGAGGCATGTCTAGGAGGAGTCACTGTACTCAAGGAGGCCCTGAGGAAGACTTCTCACCAGGTAGTTATAGTTTTCTCGGTTCAGATGCAGTTTCCCAAGGAGAGGCCATTTTTACAAAAGCAATGTTGCCTAGTAAAACTGTTGATATTCCACTTTTATGAGATCTCAAGGAAAACAGAGCTAGAAAGTTAACCAAAGGTTAAATTCGCATGTAGAATAGGAATGTTATTGTTGTTGTTTTTTTAATCCTTTATCTAAGAAGAGTTAATTATAATTGAAAAACTAAAAGCGACTGTGCTAAGGCATGGAAAATGCTCAAGTAAACTGTGGTTCTGGCGAAAAATTTGCCAGACTTTTTTTTTTTTTTGTAGCGATGAGGCTGGTCTCCAACTCCTGGCCTCAAGTGATCCTCCTGTCTCAGCCTCCCATAGTGCTGGGACTATAGGTATGAGCCATCGTGCCTGGTCGACCCAGACAGAATATTATACAGTCATTAAAATGGTATGCATATACATTTTAAGAATGAAATATTTATGTTGAAATGTAGAAATTTTAAAGAAGCTACAAAATTATATATACAGTGTGCTTCCTTATAAGCCAAAACAAACAAAAAGCCCAACAGAGAAAAAAGACCAAAAAGAAGCACAAGCCCATTCTTACCCTTCTTTTAACCCCCTAAGCAGTTTTCCCTGTGGCTGTCCGTCTTACCTGAGAAATGCAGATGCACTTCAGGCGAGCACACGCTGTCTCACAGACAAACAACACTGAAGACCAAGGACCTGGATTTTCCTGGGACTCGCAAGTAAACATAAGCAGGAGCTCATGCCAACCCCATTCCTTCTTAATTTGGTTTAATTTGCTCCAAAGTTAAGTTGTGTTTTTTTATTTCTTGAGACAGGGTCTCGCCCTGTTACCCAGGTTGGAGGTGCAGTGGTGCAATCTTGATTCACTGCAGCTTCTACCTCCTAGTTTCAAGTGATTCTCATGCCTCAACCTCTCGAGTAGCTGGGACTACAGGTGTGCACCACCACACCCGGCTAATTTTTGTGTTTTTTTCTTTTTTAGTAGAGACAGGTTTTCACCATGTTGGCCAGGCTGGTCTGTAACTCCTGACCTCAGGTGATCCATCCGCCTCAGCCTCTGAAAGTGCTGGGATTACAGGCGTGAGTCACCACGCCCAGCTGGAAGTCAAGCATTTTAACAACTCATTATGCGACTGGGGCCTACTCGTGGTGCAGCTGCAGCAGCTCTGTCTGAGAAGGCTCAGGGACAGTTACACGGGGTGTCAGAGCCAGAGAGAGGGAGCCTGCTGGCTTCTAAGTCCACGATGAGTCTGTGCTGCCTAGAAGGACTTAGGGGGATAAATTTCTTTGCTCTTCCAAATGAGGGTGACACAGCTGATGTTCTGGTTCTACCCTGTGAACTATGTGTTTGTGAACTATGTACTTGGGAATAGACCCCATGAGTAAAATAAAGCAAAAAGATACCAGGTGACCCTTTATAAGGAGGCCCACAGGCGAGGAGCCTAAGGTTGTCCTAGCCTGTACTGGACATTAAGAAGTCAGAGAACAAAGGTAAGGGGTTTTGACTTCTCCCCATGGAGAAAACTGCAACGTTCAGCTGAGCCAAGGGAGAAAACATTCTTACTGCTTTGAGTTTCCGCTTGAGCACAAGCAGTGCTGTAGGTGCCACAGAAAGAATGAAGGATGTGGCCCTGCTCTCAAGGAGTTTAACTCTAGTCCACAAATGCAGTCTGCATATAAGTCGCATATGCTGACAATCACATAGACTGTCACTGCTTGCAACCCGCTGTTGGGAGGGCTTTTGAGGATTTGGATCCAACGGTAAAGGGTTCCATGAGTTGTCAGTGATTTCGGCCATGGGCAGGCCAGGGAGAGTGATGAGGCTCTCTCATCAGCTCAGGGGATACAGTTCCGAGGATCTGCCACTCCATACTCTACATGAGGCAGATGCTGCTGTGCTGCCCTAAAACTTTCCCCAATTACCTTCCTCCTTGCTGGCCTCCTTCTAGATAGAATGAAAGAGCCAGACCCTACCCTACTAGCCTTTCCTACAATCAGAATTGACCATCTATGACCAAGTGGTAGCCTGTTGGGGATGTGTGGGGTAGGGGAGGGATAGGCCAGTATTTTTCTCCCTGATGAGCAAGAGGTGTGTGAGGAGAGGCTGTCTGCCCAATGTCACCCTATGATCCCTGCCTTTGAACACAGCTGTGAAGACATGATGTTTGGGGCAGCTACAGCCATCCTCCTACCATGTGGAGCACATCCAGAGCTCCACTATCCAGTACAGTAGCCACAAGCCATGTATACCTTTGCATACTTGAAGCATGCCCAGAACTGTAAGTATTAAATGCACACCAAATTTCAAAAGCTTCATGCAAAAAAGGAAATGTAAAATATCATATTAGTAACTTTTTTTTTTTTTTGAGACAGGGTCTCTCTTGCCCAGGCTGGAGTGCAGTGGTGTGATCTTGGCTTACCGCAACCTCTACCTCCTGGGCTCAAGTGATGCTACCACCTCAGCCTCCAGAGTAGCTGGGATTACAGGCATGCACCACCACACCCAGCTAATTTTTTTATTTTTTGTAGAGACGGGTTTTTTGCCATGCTGCCCAGGCTGCTCTTGAACTCCTGGGCTCAAGCAATCTGCCCACCTCGGCCTCCCGAAGTGCTGGGATTACAGGTGCGAGCCACTGCGTCCAGCCCCACATTAGTAACTTTTCTATTTATTATATGTTGACATGACAATACTTCAGATATAGTGGATTAAATAAAATGTATTATTAAAATTAATTTTAATCATTTCTTTTTATTTTTACTTTTAAAATGAGGCAACCAGAATATTTTAAATGACATACGTGGCTCACATTATGTTCCCATTGTCCACTGCTGACCTGAGGAATTGCAGGGAACATGACCAGAGTTCTCATGTTGAACTACTGAACCAATTCTACCTCCAGATTTCCTGTTAGACTATAATGCCATTTCGGTCAAGGATTGTTTTTAAGCCTCACAATTAGTAGGTGAAAGGGAGGCAGGACAGATGTTGTACCCACTTCACAGATAAAAAACAAAGGTCTAGAGACAAGGAGTGCTGCTTAAGGTCTCATGGTGAAGGAGAAGCAGAATAAGAATCAGAACTTAAATGCCCTTTATCTCGACATCGAATCTTTTCAGTGTATCGAGTGGCCTCTCAAACATAAGAGAAAAGTGGCCTCTCACACACAACAGAAAAATTACAGATGCTTGGGCACACCTATGTGTGTGGTTTGTCTGGTCTCCTAGACAGCATGAGTTCCTACTTCCAAGATATGCTGGGAGACAATTCTTCATGGTGTTTCTACATGTGTTGTGACAGCTTTCATTTCAGACTATCTTTTCAAGGATGTTTGTAAAGCATAGAGACATATAGATAGTGTCTCCAGGGCAGAGACACTGGAGAGAGTGTTTGTCTGTTTGCTGACAAGAATAATAAGGACAATGTCTCCTTTGGGGGCAAAGTTTGGGCAGGTTTGCTCGCAGTTCCTTTACAAGGTTGGGAGTTTTCTACGCTCGGGATCATTTGGTTGTATCACAGCCTATTATGTGCACAGTATCCACCTGGGCCCACTTTGCATCACCCTGTGGAATTTGGAGACCAAGGGAAACTGATGCAAGCATGAAGCTCATGCTTCCTGATGAACCATGAGTTCATCATGGTTCATCATAATAAAGCCCTTTGTCTCTGATCCAGGAGTCCTGTGTCTTCTGCCTGCCACTACAAAACTGGCAGGCTCACCTGTTAGCTTGCAAGTCAGATAAATGTCAGAGCCTTCATAGTTCCTTACAAGATGCACCCACCCCTGCTGCTGGGCTGCCAGACCCTTCTGCAAACAGGTACAGTGGTGTGGTGGATGCTGTGGTATACCGTCCAGATTCACCTCAGGAATGAAGAACTTATTCTCCCAACTGCTGGGAGTGCTGCTGGCAGACAGCCCTCAGCTGCCCGCTTTGGAGATTGCTTTTGCTATAAAGAGCTGCCTCACCCCCTCCTGGGGTGGCCCACATGTGATGACTGATTGACATGGGGTATAAAGGCCCAGCCCCTTAGCCCAACTGGATAAAACTCTAAAGGTCACCTCAGCTTCAGAGCTTTCTGTAGGAATAGCTTAGGCTCCAGAAATTGCACTGCCGCTCACCTTCTCCCTCCGTCCAATCCTGTCTACTCCCTTTCCTTTCTACAGTTGTGGATTCCAAGAGCAACTCCTCCCACTCCCATAAACCTCATATATCTTAGCTGACATCTCAGACTCTGCTTTCTGAGGAACCCAACCTGCAACAAGTGAGGTCTGCCTTCACAGGGGTTTCCTGGCCTGGGTGACTGCACAGCTATCTTGGGTCTAGACTTGAGATTTGAGTGCTAGAAATCCAGCATGTCTTGAGTTTCAGTGACGGATCCTTCCAGTAGCTTTTATAGCCCAGTGACATGGAAGGGCCCACCGTGAGGCATACGAAGCAATAAAAATATGCCCAGCAATCCATCTGACCCTGGCTGTAAAATCAGCAGCATCTGTGACTTGCAGCAGACAACCTGGCTCTTTTGCTCCATTTTCTTGATAATTTCAATAAAGCAGAATTTCTCCTTTAGTTGAGTACATCAAGTTCAATGTAGGTGACCTGTTGGTGGGGGAAAAAACCCTAGCGAGCTTTCATAATGCAAATGTTATAAACAAATTCTGATGGTCTCTCACCTGAGAAGCTCCCAGGCTTGGGGTAGCAGCTAGTCTGGGATTTGGAGCTAACTTCACAACCTCTGAAAAGGGCACATCTCTTCCACCTGCAAGACCTAGAAGGGAAAACTCACTTCATGTTAGTGCACGTTGCAAATGAAGACGTTAACCATAAACACCATGAAGGATCTCACTGGGGTGGCAAACTCTTCTAAAACTGGATTATAGTGGTGTGTGCCTGTAGTCCCAGCTATCTGGGAGGCTGAGGTAGGGGTGGGAAGATCACCTGAGCCTAGGAGGTGGAGGCTGCAGTGAGCCATGACTACATCACTGCACTCCAGGCTGGACAACAGAGACCATGTCTCAAACAAAACAAAACAAAACCTCAGCATAGAAATAAAGGAGAAAGAAGAAGTTTTTGTTTGTTTGTTTGTTTGTTGTTTGTTTGTTTGTTTGTTTGTTTTTTGAGATGGAGTCTTGCTCTGTCGCCAGGCTGGAGTGCAGTGGCGCGATCTTGGCTCACTGCAACCGCTCACTATAGCCTCCACCTCCCGGGTTCAAGCTATTCCCCTGCCTCAGCATCCCGAGTAGCTGGGACTACAGGCATGTGCCACCATGCCCAGCTAATTTTTTTTGTGTGTGTGTATTTTAGTAGAGACGGGGTTTCACCCTGTTGGCCAGGATGATCTCGATCTCCTGACCTTATAATCTGCCCACCTTGGCCTCCCAAAGTGCTGGGATTACAGGTTTGAGCCACTGCGCCTGGCCGAAACGTCAGGAAGTTTAAAAAAAAAAAAAAGAGAAAGTAAGAAACAGAGAAAGGAAGGAAGGAAGGAAGGAAGGAAGGAACGAAGGAACAAAAGAACGAACGAAAAAAGGCAGGCAGACTCATGGGTAAGTGTGAATAAAAGCCAATATGATGTTAAATGTACTTAATACAAGAATCTGGAAATAAATTCCCAAGTGATCTTGATATAGGATGTGGCATGAGGCGGGGTGAGGTAAATGGGGTGGGGAGAGAATAAAAGGGTAAGAGGTTAATTATTTATTTATTTATTTTTAGATGGAGTCTCGCTTTGTCACCTAGACTGGAGTGCAAAGGTGTAGTCTTGGCTCACTGCAACCTCTGCCTCCCAGGTTCAAGCAATTCTCCTGCCTCAGCCTCCTGAGTAGCTGGGACTACAGTCGTGTGCCCCCACACCCAGCTAATTTTTGTATTTTTAGTAGAGACGTGGTTTCACCATACTAGCCAGGCTGGTCTTGAACTCCTGACCTTGTGATCCACCTGCCTCGGTCTCCCAAAGAGCTGGGATTACAGGCATGAGCCACCACACCCTGCCAAGGTTAATTATTAAGAGAAGGATATGTTGCCTGATTAATTCTCAACGTTGATAGAAAAATATAAGCTTAGGCCGGGTGTGGTGGCTCACACCTGTAATCCCAGTACTTTGGGAGGACAAGGGTGGATCATGAAGTCAGGAGATCGAGACCATCCTGGCTAACACGGTGAAACCTCTCCTCTATTAAAGATACAAAAAATTAGCTGGTCGTGGTGGCGGGTGCCTGTAGTCCCAGCTACTCGGGAGGCTGAGGCAGGAGAATGGTGTGAACCCAGGAGATGGAGCTTGCAGTGAGCGGAGATTAAGCCACTGCCCTCCAGCCTGGGTGACAGAGCAAGACTCTGTCTCAAAAAAAAAGAAAAGAAAAGAAAAGAAAAATATAAGCTGAAATAGGTAGGTTAAAAAGTTAAGAACATGAAAAGAATAGAACCACTTGGGCTGCTACAGGAGCTCCCTGAACAGGCAGGAGGCAGGGCAAATTGATCCAACTTGAAGGACGAATGCCCTTGCGGGTATGTGCTGCTCCCGCCAGAACTCGCCTAGATCAGGGAGCTACCCTTAATGCCCAGAATTTCAGCAAGGCCTCCATCAGGGCAACAGGGCTCCATGGCGCTGTCCAGGGTCCTGGACTGCTTGGGCCTGAAGTCTTCCCCTTTGTTTCAACTTTTGTTCTGCTGAAAAGACGGATCTGGACTTCGTCCACCTCTCCTGCTCTCTAGCTGTCCAGACCCATGCCCACGTGCCCTCAACCATGCCCAGTGTTCTTTCCCCGTGTCCCTGTGCTGACCTTAACTCTGACCAGACTTCATTCAGTTAGGACCCAGCCTCTTTTTCCCCATTTTAAGGAAAGAATAAAGGAAAACAGAGTATGGGTTGGTTCTCACCTGCTGGGTGCTAGAAAAATGAAGCTGAAGTCCCCAAGACTCCAACGTCCCCAAAGACTGGGAACACCTCACTCTCCCCTTTCCACCCTCCTCAGCCCACCCTATGTCCTGGCCACTTCCAGAGACAGCTGTCTCCCTCCATCGACCTACCATGAAAAGCTCGGTATGCAGAACCCACACAGGCTGAGTTGGCAGTGTCTATAACATACACCGGGGCACCAAACACATCTGCAAGCACCTGAAAAGGACACAGAGGTTCTACTGTGGTGAGCCACTCCTCAGAGGGAACACAGATATTGTGGGATGCACTTTCCAAGCTCTCTCCCTCATATGTCTCCTGACCCCTTCCATTCCACCTCGACTGCCTTAAGAGGAGTACACTTGGTCATGCTACCCTGGTGACAATAGTCAGGATGACCTGGGGAAAGTCCCTAGTGGAGGGCCACAGCTCCCCAGGCTGTCCCTGTACTTTTTAGCCATTTCACCAAAGACAGCAGAAGATTTAGGAAGTATGCTTAGCAAATGGCACTGACCTAGGGCTGGAGACAGCTGGGTATTAGACTAATATTAACAAGCCCAAACAAACCCAAACTAACAAAGGCATGTTTCAAGGGGATAGTGGTGAAGTTTCCCATTTAGGTTCAAAAATAAATTGCATACATTTCAAATGGAGGACCTGTACTAAGAGGAGTTCACATGGAAAGAACTTGCGGGAGGTCTTAGTTGACCAGAGATATTGTAGTAGATGCCACTGATGCCTACACAGATCCCCCTCACTGGACCATTGTGCATCCTGCCCCAGCTGCTGTGAGTACTGGCTATTAATGGCTTGCAGCACTACTTCCTCAAGAAAGCTGACCTTGGCTTAGCATAGGCCACTGCTCACAGGAAATTTACTCACCCTCTCTAAGGTGTCCTGTTGGCCCCTTGTCGCAAGGTAAAACCAGCTCTGTGGTATAATTCATGTTCTAGAGCCCTATCTCCCCACCAGGATGGAGGTGAAGTAGACTCCAGACAAGACCATATCCTCACTTATCCTTCTTCCTCTGCACTACCCTGAGTCCCACACTTCCTTCTTCCTGGGAGTAGTCTCTCAACAAACTGCTTATAGAAGAATTCCCATTTCAGGCTTTGTTTCTAGAAAATCTTACCTAAGATAGGTAATCACAAGCGAACAGCTAATACAATTACTCTAACAGTTAAGGCAGCCCCAGGCTACATCCAAAAATGCACAATGTCCCCATAACAGGATCTGACAGCCCCACAGGTGACAGTCTGAGAGTCAGACATCTGCAGGTTGATTCTACTTTTGGTCATATGTTTCTGGCATAATGAAGGACCAGAAGGACAGTAACAGTCTGGCAACTGTGTTACAAGAGGACTAGTTGGAGAATCAGCGATGGTTAAATTGGAAGGCAGAGGCCTTGAGGAAGACAAGAACACTGGCATCAGATGTGAGAAAGTTTGCCATGTGGAAGAACAGGTACTTTCCATGTGACTCCAGAGGACATGCTGGTGTCAGACAGTGGATTGTACACAGCCATAGAATTCAACTGCATGTGAGACAGATCCCACTCACAGTGTGAGCTGTAAGGCAACAGAGTTGCTTCCTGGAGAGTGTGAGCTAAGAACTCCCCATTCCTGCAGGAGTGGGAATGGAGACTGTACTTCCTGTTGAGTCTCTGGCTCTTAGAAGTAGCAGACATAAGAAAATGTGGCACATATATACCATGGAATACTACGCAGTCATAAAAAAGGATGAGTTCGTGTCCTTTGTAGGGACATGGATGCAGCTGGAAACCATCATTCTCAGCAAACTATCACAAGAACAGAAAACCAAACACCGCATGTTCTCACTCATAGGTGGGAATTGAACAATGAGATCACTTGGACACAGGAAGGGGAATATCACACACCAGGGCCTGTTGTGGGGTGGGGGAGGAGGGAGAGATAGCATTAGGAGATATACCTAATGTAAATGACGAGTTAATGGGTGCAGCACACCAACATGGCACATGTATACATATGTAACAAACCTGCACGTTGTGCACATGTACCCTAGAACATAAAATATAATATAAAAAAAAAAAGAAAAGAGAAAAGCATGCATCAGAATGTATATTTACTCTTCAATTTTCTTAGTGTACTGTCCATGTAGGCAAATAAAATTTGGCGCACACACAAAAAAAAGAAGTAACAGACATGGGAGAGGCCATGGTGTAGGGCCCACTACCAACACTTACCTGTAAGATGTCTCTATTGTGAGATGCTCCTCCTGTGGCCAAAATCTTTGTCTTGGACACTGCAAAGGAAAAGAAAAAAAGTGAAATAGCTATGCCAGTTCTCCTGAGGCAGAAAGGGCTGTTTGTGCAGAGTTCTTCAGCTACAGAGGGTTCATGATGGGCCAATGTCTCCCACTTATCACACAGGAATCTGGTAGAGATCCAAAGGTGGCTCTGTGCGTGTAGGCCTGTCACATTCATTTGCTTGTGAGGTTGCTGCCCCACTCACCTTAACTGTCTTTAATAATTTTTTTTGTTTTAAATATCTCAACAAAACAGGAGTAGAAGGTAACTTCTTTAAAGATAAAAGTCATATATCCACAACTTATAACAAATGTCATTCTTAACAGATTTAGAAGCACTTTCTTTCAGAATGGTGTACCAGCCAGATTCCAAAATGGCCTCCACATAATCCCTCCCTCCTGATATTCACACCTTCAAGTAGTCCCCTCTCACATTCAATAGGGCTGACTTGTATACCCAATAGAACCTTGTGTAAATGATGGAGTATGAAGTCCAAGACTAGATGATAAAAGACATTGAGGCTTCTATCTCGCTCTGACACAGATCACGCTTTCTTGGATCACTCACTTTGGGGGAAGCTAAGTGCCACATCCTGAAGACACTCAATCAGCCCTAGGGAGAGGTTTACATGGGAGGGGACAGAGGCCTCCTGCCAACAGTCATGCAAGTGAGCCAGCAGGGAAGCAGATCTTCCAGCCTCAGTCAAGCCTTCAGATGACTGCAGCCCCAGATGACATTATGACTGCAACCTCAGGAGATATCCTCAATCAGAATCACCCAACTATGCTGAAACCAAATTCTTGACCCAAAGAAATTGTATTAGAGAGTCAACATTTATTACTGTTTTAAGCTGCTAAATTTTGAGATAATTTGTTACACGGCAATAGATAACGAATACAACTACAAACAAAACAAAGATTCACAGTATCCAGTCCACTGTTTAACACAGTATCAGATCTACCAGTCAATGCCACAAGATAACAAAAGCAACTAAAATGTTTAAGCATTGAAAGAAAGGAAAACAAAACTGTCATTTGCAGACAATAGTCCATCTACTTGGAAAAAATAAAGAATAAGCAAACTAATAAAACTAACAAGAGTTTAATAAGTTTGCCAGATACAAAATCAACTTATAATAACCAATGGCATTTCTAATAATAATCAACTAGCAAACGTGATAGAAAATAAATTATCATTCACAACAGCAACCAGAAATGTAAGGTAGCCTTACATATAAGGGAATAACTTAACAAAGAATTCAAAAGTCTCTATGAAGAAAAAGTTGAAATTGCTGTTAAAGTACAAAAAAGAATATCTAAATAAATTAAAAGATATTCCATGGTCTTGAATGAATATGAAGTAATATTATAAACATGTCAATCTTTTCCAATTAATGTATACATTCTATTCAACCTAAATAAAATTCCAACTGGACTCTTTTAAGGAACTAGACCAATTTCTTATATTTATGGAAAAATGAAAATTTATAAACAGCTCAGACAGTATTTTAAAAAGAAAAGCAAGGAAGGGATAATTGCTATACTACATATTAAAACATTATTATGGGCTGAAGTGTGTCTACCCTAAATTTATATGTGGAAGTCCTAAACCCCAGTATCTCAGAATGTGAGTGTATTTGAAGATAAAGATAAAGACAGATATTACCTCTTTAAAGAGGTAATTAAGATAAAAATGAAGTCATTAGGGGTGGGCCCTAATCTAGTAGGACTGATGTCCTTATGAGAAGAGAAAATGAAGACACAGGGACACACACGAGGAGACACAGGAAGAAGATGGCCATCTACAAACTAAGGAAAGAGGCCTAACAAGAAATCAACCCTGCTGACACCTTGATCACAGACATTTAGCCTCCAGAACTGTGAGAAAATTAATTTCTGTTGCTGAAGCCACCCATTCTGTGGCACATTCTTATGGCAGCCCTAGCAACTAATGCAAACATACTACAAAGCTACAATAATACAACAGGTTTTCTGCCCCAAGAACAAGACCCAACAAACCCATGAAGTAGAAACAGGAGTGCAGGTCGGGCACCGGGGCTCACGCCTGTAATCCCAGCACTTTGGGAGGCCAAGGCAGGCAGATCGCTTGAGCCCAGGAGTTTGAGACTAGCCTGGGCAACATGGCAAGACCCTGCCTCTACAAAAAATATTTAAAAATTAGCCAGGCATGGTAGCACGTGTCTGTAGTCCTAGCTACTTGGGATGCTGAGGCGGGAGGAACACTTGAGCCCAGGAGGTGGAGGTTGCAGTGAGCTGAGACCACGCCACTGCACTGCAGCCTGGGCAGCAAAGTGAGACCTTGTCTCCAAAAAAGGAAAAAAAAAAAAATGAAAGTGAGTACAGAGAAAGACCCATGTATATATAGGAACTGGATAAATGATAAAGAGGGCACTACAAGTAATGGGGTAAAACAGACCACTTAGTAGACAGTGTTTGGAAAACTGGACCAATATGTGGAAAAAATTAAATTGGATCCCAAGTTACACCATTCGCAACGACTCCAGATGAATCAAAGTCCTAAATGTGGAAGGTAAAATTGTAACATCAACAGGAGAAAAATAAAACAGTACTTCTGTGATACTGGAGTAGGGGGAAAATATCTTAAACAATACCTCAAAAGCATAAAATGTAAGATGAAACATTGATGAATTTAATCAAAATTCTGTTAAATTGCTGACACTATAAATAAGCAACAGACAAATGAGAGATATCTGCAACAAAAAACTGTCAACAACCTAATATTCAAAGTATACAATAAACTCCTGCAAATCAGTAAGATAAACATAGGAAATCAAATAGATAAATGGGAAAGGATGTACACAGCCAATTCAGAGAAAGAAACCAGTTACAAAGAGCTGTTCAAAATCATTATTAATTGGCTGGGCGTGGTGGCTCATGCCTGTAATCCCAGCACTTTGGGAGGCCAAGGTGGGTGGATCACCTGAGGTCAGGAGTTTGAGATCAGCCTGGTCAACATGGTGAAATCCTGTCTCTACTAAAAATACAAAATTAGCTGGGCGTGGTGATGTGCACCTGTAATCTCAGTTATTCGGGAGGCTGAGACAGGAGAATCACTTGAACCGGGAGGCGGAGGTTGCAGTGAGCTGAGATCGCGCCATTGCACTCCAACCTGGGCAAAAAGAGTGAAACTCCAGCTCAAAACAAAATGAAACAAAACAAAATCATCATTAATTAAGAAAACACAAATTAAACTGACACTGAGATACCAGTTTGCACCCATCAGACTGGCAACAGATTTAAAGGTTGTTGCTGTGAAGTGTTGGTGGGGATATGGGAAAGAAGAATCCTCAAACTGCTGCTGAGAGTATATGACCGACTTCATGACAGCAGGGGTCTCAAGCTCCTTCCCTCCACTCCCTCACACACAGCAGCAGAAGCAGCAGCAGTATTCGTCCCCAAGCTAAAGTAAAGAATTGCTCATTAGTGAAAGTGGGCTACTAGCTGGGGGGGGTGCTGGGGGCACCGAGTGAAGAGGAACTTGAAATGACACTGAGCAGCAGGCATGGAGACAAACATGAAAAGTAGCTCCACTCATCACAGAAAAAGGCTGGATTCCTCTTCTAACCAGAATAAAATCCTGCTTATTTTGGGTTGGATAATTCTTTTTGTGAGGGATCATCCCATATATTGTAGAACATTTAAGCAGAATCCCCAGAATGCTATGTCCTCACATGGCTGAAAAGCAGAAAACAGTGAACTCACTCCTGAAAGCACCTTTATAGTGGCATTAACACCTAAGAGCCCTCATGACCTAAACACCTTCCATCAGGCCCATCTCCCAACACTGTCACCTTAGGGATTAAGTTTTCAACATGTGAATTTGGGGAGACACGGTCAGGCCACAGAAAATGGATAAATGGTTGTATAATCATGTGATGGAATATCAGAGTGCAATGAAAATTAACAGCTAATAGCCATCTATGCCTGTTAACATGAATGAATTCATAAATATGACATTGAGCTAAAGCAGCAAGTCACAACACATGTAGTATAATTCCATATATTATGAAGTTCAGAAAGGGCAAAAAACCACAGTGTATTTAAAGGAATGCATACACAGCTGACAAAGCCATAAAGAATTCCAGGGAAATGATAATACAAAAATCTGGATAGAGAGGGGAAGATGAGGATATAGTGGAAGAGGAGCACAGCAAGATTCTAAGGTTCTAGCAATGTTCTATTTCTTTTTTCTTTTTTCTTTTTTTTGCTGAGACGAAGTCTCGCCATGTCACCCAGGCTGCCGTGCAATGGGGCGATCTTAGCTCACTGCAAGCTCCGCCTCCTGGGTTCAAGTGATTCTCTCACCTCAGCCTCCCGAGTAGGTTATAAATGTTCACCACCATGCCCGGCTAATTTTCGTGTTTTACCATTATTTTTGTATTTTTTGTAGGGACAGGGTCTTACTTTGTTGTCCAGGTTGGTCTCAAATTCTTGAGCTCAAGCAGTCCACCTCCTGCCTTGGCCTACTGAAGTGCTAGGATTACAGGCATGAGCCACTATGCTCAGTTTATTGTGAAAAATATCATGTATACGGCAGAGTATATGTATCTCACAGCTAATTATAAAACATATTGATAAACATCTGATGATCAGCACTCGGGTTAAGAAATAGAACATCAGCCAGGCGCAGTTACTTACACCTGTAATCCCAGCACTTTGGGATGCCGAGGCAGGCGGATCACTTGAGGTCAGGAGTTCAAGACCAGCCTGGCCAACATGGTGAAACCCTGCCTCTACTAAAAATACAAAAATTAGCCAGGTGTGGTGGTGGGCACCTATAATCAGCTACTCAGGAGGCTGAGGCAGAAGAATCGCTTAAACCCAGGAGGCAGAGGTTGCAGTGAGCCAAGAATGCACCACTGCACTCCAGCCTGGGTCACAGAGCAAGCGAAACTCCATTTTAAAATAAATAGATAAAAATAAAAAATAAAAATAAATAGTAAAATAATAATAATAATAACAAACCTTAATCTAATAAAAGACATATAGTTCCACTTCCAGCTAAGATGATAATAGTCAAGAAAGAACACACTTGTGCTGTAACAATGACAGAATGGAATAAACAACAACCAGAGTATCATATTTTTGTTTGAAGCTGTCGAAAAATTATAAATTCAAGAAGTCTAAATAAAATAAATTCCAGAATGAGATGAGCCCTTAAGTGCTGATTCATACCTGCAGCATGGGAAACATGAAGAAGTAAGACTCTATAGACAGATAAACTTTGCTAGAAAAGAAGAGCAACTACATTTGGGCTGGTATGGAGGACTGAAATCTGGAAGAGTCTCCAATACAGAGCTAGTCCTCCCCACCCACCAATTGTCTCCAATGAACTACTATGGAAGCAGTGATGTGGAAGTGAGGGAAGAGCTGGAAAACAGAGAAAGAGCTCTGTAATCTCAGTGGTTAGGTCCCAAAGACTTGATGGAGGGAGGGACCTGATCCTGCTGATCCTGACCCAAGACACTGCAACGACTGGTGAACTAAAACTAACTAGCACTGATCCAACCCCTGATTAAACAAAAAAGACCACCACCTCACCCTCACTTCCTGATAGAAGGGCAGGCCTTTTCTGCAGGTAAACATTAGCTATTTATTTAACAACTGCATGTGAATCTACAATTATCTCAAAAGTAAAAGGGTTAAAAATTAGCCACTTTAGTCAACACTGTACTTTTAAACACAACGTACAGCATTCAACCAAAATTAAATAGCATTTTAAGAAGCAGGAAATGGGAGTAAAATAGTAAATAGAAGCAGACTCTCAGATGAATTAGCAGATAGGAGCTTTATAATAATTATAAATATGATATAAAGTCAGAGGAAAAGATGAACAAAATGAAAATATTTTCATATCAAAATATGAAAATTTCAGCAGACAAATAAGAAAATATAAAAGAATGAAATGGAAATTCTAGAAATAGAAAAAATATAATATCCAAAATGAATTTGTTAGATGAACTTAATAGCAGACTGAATACAGCAGAAACATGAATAAAAAGAGGTGTGACATAAATTGTCCATCTGAAGGCCAGGCACAGTGGCTCATGCCTGTAATCCCAGCACTTTGAGAGGCTGAGGCAGGTGGATCACCTGAGGTCAGGAGTTTAAGACCAGCTTGCCTAACATGGTGAAACCCCATCTCTACTAAAAATACAAAAAATTAGCCGGATGTGGTGGTGCTTGCGTGTAGTCCCAGCAACTCAGGAGGCTGAGGCAGGAGAATTGCTTGAGACTGCCAGGTGGAGGTTGCAGTGAGCCGAGATCATGCCACTACACTCCAGCCTGGGCAACAGAGCAAGACTCTGTCTCAAAAAAACAAAACATAATAAAAACAAAAAATGAAATTGTCCAACTGAAGCAGGGAGAGAGAAAAAAAAAAAGAACAGTGAGTCAAAGTCCTAAGGGACAACAGCAAATGTGTAACTGAAGTCCAGAGGAAAGGAAAGAGGGAATAGGGAAAAATAAATATTTGAAGAAATAATGGCTAAGAATTTTCCAAAACTGATGAAAGAGATTAACCCACAGATCCAACAAGCTCAGTGAATCACAAAGAGGACACATACAAAATAATAATAATAATTAAAAAACCCTTACTTAGGTATATATCATAATCAAACTGCTGAAAATCAAAGATTAATAGAAAAATTTTAAATCAGCCAGAGAAGAAAACCCCATTACATTCAGGAGAACAACACTAAGGACAGCTAATTTCTCATCTGAAACATTAGAAAACGATGAAATGACATTTTCAAAGTGGTGAAAGTAAAAAGTGCCAACCTAGAATTCCAAAACAGAAAATATTATTTGAATATGAAGTAAAATAAATACGTTTTCAGGCCGGGCGTGGTGGCTCACGCCTGTAATTCCAGCACTTTGAGAGGCCGAGGTGGGCAGATCACGAGGTCAGGAGATCAAGACCATCCTGGCTAACACGGTGAAACCCCGTCTCTGCTAAAAATACAAAAAAATTAGCCAGGCATGGTGGCGGGCGCCTGTAGTCCCAGCTACCCCAGAGGCTGAGACAGGAGAATGGCGTGAACCCGGAAGGCGGAACTTGCAGTGAGCCGAGATCACGCCACTGTACTCCAGCCTGGGCAATGAGCAAGACTCCATCTCAAAGAAAATAAAATAAAATAAAATAAATATGTTTTCAGAAAAAGTAAAACTTAAGAGAATCCACCTTTTCTTTTTTTCTTTTTTTTTTTGAGAAGGAGTCTCGCTCTGTCGCCCAGGCTGCAGTGCAGTGGCCGGATCTCAGCTCACTGCAAGCTCTACCTCCCGGGTTTACGCCATTTTCCTGCCTCAGCCTTCCGAGTAGCTGGGACTACAGGCGCCCGCCACCATGCCCGGCTAGTTTTTTGCATTTTTTTGTAGAGACGGGGTTTCACCGTGTTAGCCAGGATGGTCTCGATCTCCTGACCTCATGATCTGCCTGTCTCGGCCTCCCAAAGTGCTGGGATTACAGGCTTAAGCCACCGTGCCCAGCTGAGAATCCACTTCTTACAGATGTTCTACATTCCTTCCTGAAGCTCTGACTTTCCATCTGGTATGATTTTCCCTTTAGCCTGGGAAACTTCTTTAGCTGTTTTTGTAGTGCAAGCATGTTGGTAAAAAAATTCAAGAGTATAATATTAGTGCAAATCAGACTTTTCAAGTTAAGGATTTCAATTTAAAATCAATTAAAAGTGTATAGCTTAAAAGCCAACAGAGAAGATAAAATGGAATACTAAACATTGCTCAGTTAATCCAAAATAAGACAGGAAAAGAATAAGGAAGAAAAAAGAACATGTAGAACAAAAGAAAAGAAAAAGCAAAATTGATATGTAATCCATTTTGTAAATGGATGGATTGAAAAAAATAAAAAATAAATGGATGGATTGGATTAAATCCAATCATTTCAATAATTACATTAAATGTAAATGGACTCTTCCCTTTAAAAATATTTATTGCCTGCCTACCTTCCTACCTTTCTTTTTTTTCTTCCTTCCCTAAAAAGCCATTAGACAGGCAAACAGAAGTGCCTCAAGGGCCACATGTAAGTACATAACCAGAGTGGGGCAGATCCAAGAGGCTGCTGGAGAGAGGCCACAGAGACAACACAAATAAAGGTAAGTAGAGAAGCCAAAATGGGGCCTGCATGTCAAGGAGGCAGCAATCTGGAGGGATCAGAAGAATCAACTTTGTCACTGTTAGGATAAGATACAAATGTGGGAAGGAAGACAGCCAGAATGAACCCCATGGTGTTGGACTGGAAGTGGAGTGTATAGGGTTGAACTCACGTTTTTCAACACATGGAGAAGTAGATAGACAGATAAATAGAAAGGCAAATGTGTCTATAGATACAGACTTATATATATGATGCTGTTCCCAGCCCCTTTCAGTGGGCTGAGCTGGGAAATATTAGGATATATATATATATTAGGATATATATGTATGTAGATTTATACATATACATGTACACTATATATACTCTATACACTACATATACTCTATACACTATACACTCCCCTTCCAGTCCAAAGGTCCATTCTGGCTTTCTTCCTTCCCATATTTGTATCTTATCCTAACAGTGACAAAGTTGATGCTTCTGATCCCTCCAGAATATACATATACATATATATGTATATGTATATATCTACATACATATATATCCTAATATATATATATCCTACTATTTCCCAACTCAGCCCACTGAAAGTGGCTGGGAACAGCATCATCCCAGTAGCAATGAGCATCCAGAGACAGCATCCAAACATCTCTCCCCACTCAAAGGAGTCAGGGCTCCTTGGATAAATGGAAGATTACAGGGCTGATCCAAGGAAAAAACAAGATGAGCCTTGAAACTTTTTGTTTTAGACAGTTCGCTCTGCCGCCCAGCTGGAGTGCAGGCAGATCTCAGCTCACTGCAAGCTCCGCCTCCGTTCCCCATTCTCCTTGCCTCAGCCTCCGATAGCTGGACTACAGGCGCCCGCCACCTCGACCGGCTTAGTTTTTGTATTTTTATAGAGGACAGGGTTTCACCGTTACCAGGATTGGTTTCCGATCTCTGACCCGGATCCGCCGTCCGCCTTCCCAAAGTCTGGATTACTAGGCTGGGATTACAGGCTTGAGCCACCGCGCCCGCCGAGTCTGAAACTTTTTTTATGCTAGAAGCTATGGAAATGCTCAAGGAATGATGGAAGATATACCAAAAGGACAAGGGGCCAGTTCACTCATTGGTGCATAAAAAGATGAAAATTACTATCTTTTTAGAAATGAAAGATACGTTACATAAATAAAGTTAACATATAGCCTTCTGAAATGCACAAATTAGAAGTTAATACAGAATAGGAATAAATGAGCTAAGATTTCAATTTAAAATACAGAAAAGAAAAAAATTCATAAAGTAGAAGGAAGGCATTTAAAAAGATAAAAGTAGAAATTAATAAAAGGGAGCACAAAACATTAACATTGCTTAATAAAATATACAAACCTTTAGCTAACATGCTCAAGGGAAAAAAAATACACAAACAAGAATAAACTAGGGACAAGGGTACAGGACATAGAATGAGATGGTGAAAGTGGAAATTACAATCCCAGCACTTTGCGAGGTCAAGATGAGTGGATCACTTGAGGTCAAGCGTTTGAGACCAGCCTGGGCAACATGGCAAAACCCTGTATCTACAAAAATAACAAAAATTAGCCAGGCGGTATGGTGCACACCTGTAATCCCAGCTACTCAGGTGGCTGAGGCACAAGAATTGCTTGAACCCAGGAGGCGAAGGTTGCAGTGAGCTGAGATTGTGCCACTGCACTCCAGTCTGGGCAACAGAGTGAGACTCTGTCTCAAAACAAGAACAAAAACAAAAACAAAACAAAACAAGAAATAATCTTAATGTCCTTCAACTAGGGCCGTAAAATAATTTAGCAAACCTCATGCCAGTCATTAGAAAACATAAAGGTAGACCTGTACATACTGTTATGGAAAGCAAGTCTCAGAATAACACATAGAATATAATAGCATTTCTGTTAAATATATATATACACATACACACATGTATCAGGTTGAACCATATGAAATTGCCATTTTTGTAAATCAAAACTTCTTCAATATTGGCAATTCCGTATGATTCACAGGAAGGAAGTCACAGTCTGGAAGGAAGGAAAGGAGTCTGAGAGGCATATGAAGGGGGCATTTGCTTCTTATTCCATATTTCTGCTTTGCATGAATCTTTTATGATAAAAAGACATCCATTTGTTATGTATTTTAAAACAAATAGTTGTTTTAAGACCCTGCTGCTTTCCATCCAGCCCCTTGGCTCTGTCCAGGAAAAGACATTCAGCCCCCACCTCTCAGCTTCTCTCAGCTTCATCGCTGGAACGCCATCCTCCTGGGGAAACAATTCAAGCTATGGAAGATGTTCTAGTGTGATTCCATGTTGGAAAACCAAGAACAATGGCCAGGCACAGTGGCTCATGCTCGTAATCCCAGCAATTTGGGAGGCAGAGGTGGGTGGATCATTTGAGGTCAGGAGTTCGAGTCCAGCCTGGCCACTAACATGGTGAAACCCCATCTCTACTGAAAATACAAAACTAGCTGGGCGTGGTGGTGCACAGCAGGAGTCCCAGTTACTTGGGAGATTGAGGCAGGAGGATCACTTGAACCTGGGAGGCGGAGGTTGTAGTGAGCCGAGATTGCGCCTCTGCACTCCAGCCTGGGCAACAGTGAAACCCTGTCTCCAAAAAAACAAAATAAAACAAACAAAAAAAAACAAGAACACCTTCAGTGGCCAAATGCAGGAAAAGTAACCTGGCCATCATACGCAGCACCACAAAGATGACTTTTGACAAACTTTGATTCTTGTATACACCCTTTGCATACAAGGTACAAAGGAACAAAACTATGGCTGTATGGAAATAAGCTCATAAAGGAGACTGGGAGAAAATGTCCCTAAATGGTACCAGTGGTTGGAGAGAGGGGATGGGATTATGAGTCATTTTCCTTCATTTTTTTGAGACATGGTCTCGCTCTGTCACCCAGGCTAGAGTGCAGTGACACAATCACAGCTAATTGCAGCCTTGACTTCCCAGGCTCCAGCGATTCCCCTCTCCCTGTCCTCCTGCCACCCCCTGCCACCCCACCCCCAGTAGCTGGGACAAGCACATGCCACTACACTGGCATATTTATAATTACTATTATTTGTAAAGATAGGGTCTCTCTGTTGCTGATCTCAAACTCCTGGGCTCAAGTGATCCTCCTACCTCCCCCTCCCAAAGTGCTGGGATTACAGGTGTGAGCACTAGGCCCATTTTCTTTTCTTTATTTTTCAAACTTGCTGCAAGGTTTGACTGTTTTTACAATCAACCTAAACAACATGAAACACACTGAAATGTAAGCTGAAAACTATGGCTTATTAGCCCTGCCCAGATGGTGTCTACCATGCCTGATGGTGTCTATAAACATCAAGAGGGCAATTGTTCCTTAAAAAAAGCAGGTTCAGCCAGTGGTTGAGAATCCAGCATCTGGAGCCAGAATGGCTTGGTTGAGATCCCAGCTCTGCCAGTCCTGACCAAGTTATTTAACCACTGCAAGATTTGGTTTCCTTTGTTGTGAAGTGGGAATCATATCAGTACCTACTTCAGAGGTACTGTTGTTAATAAAGATTAATTGCTGGCCAGGTGCTGTGTTTCACGCCTGTAATCCCAGCACTTTGGGAGGTCGAGGTGGGCGGATCACAAGGTCAGGAGATCGAGACGATCCTGGCTAACACAGTGAAACCCCGTCTCTACTAAAAAATACAAAAAATTAGTCGGGTGTGGTGGCGGGCGCCTGTAGTCCCAGCTACTCGGGAGGCTGAGGCAGGAGAATGGCATGAACTCGGGAGGCAGAGCTTGCAGTGAGCAGATATCACACCACTGCACTCCAGCCTGGGTGACAGAGCAAGACTCCATCTCAAAAAGAAAAAAAAAAAAGATTAATTGCTAAGGAACTGGGCCGGGCACACACTCAGTGCCCAACAAATGCTGGCAGCTGTTAGTATCACAATAATCATTTTTATTCAAAGTGCCTCTTTATTCCCCTTAGACACTATTAAAGCCAAATGAGATGATGACTGGGCAAGAACGAAAACTAGAGCTGGCCAGTCCACATGGCGGCCTGGAGAATGAGTCCTCACGTGTGTGCAACCTCTGTTGGTTCCAAGTATGTCTATTTAAGTGATCACTCAGCAGAGCGGCAAGACAGGTCTGATTCTGCATTTAAGCTTGCTAAGAGGATAAGCAACTCTATGCTGTTTTGCATAAGAAATGCTTTAGAGGCTGGGAATAATGCCACAATCCCATCAGCTCCTCCTGAGTCCATAGGGGCCTTCTACCCTAACTGCTTCTCCCTGTATGCTGGGCTGTTCCCTTCCCTGGGGTCCCCTTCTGAGAGCCAGAGGACCCCTGCCAGGCACTCCACCAACTCCAGCACTATCCCTGCCCTGCTCACCCGGTCTCATTTTCAGGGAACTTGGAAGTCTTTGCAGACCTTTGGGAAATGTCTTTTTACACTTAGGGTGGTGGGATGAGGGCATTCGGAATGCTCATGGTGGTAATTTTAAATATTTTAAAATATTGTATTGACCTAGAACACACATCCTGAAAAATGCACACATCATAAGCCTATAATCTTCATAAATTTTTACAAACTAAACACACCCATGGAACATGAGACAGAACATCACCAGCACCCCACAGGCCCCTTCTGAAGGGCAACTACTAATTATCCCAACTTCCAACAACAGTAAATAGTTAAGTCTGCTTTTTTAATTTTTTTTTTTGAGACAGGGTCTCATGGCTCATTGCAGCCTCAACCTGCTAGGCTTAAGCGATCCTCCCACCTCAGTCTCCTGAGTAGCCAGGACTACAGGCATGGCCCACCATGCCTGGCTAATTTTTGTATTTTTTTGTACAGATGGGGGTATCACCATGTTGCCCAGTCTGGTCTCGAACTCCCGGACTCAAGTGATCTACCTGCTTCGGCCTCCCAAAATGCTGGGATTACAGGTGTGAGCCACTGTGCCTGGCCTGTACTTTCATCTGCTTTTGAACTTGATGTATAGAGAACCCTGCCATATTGGCTTCTTTTGCTCAGTGTTACATTTGGTGAGATTCACCCATTTCATTGTGTATCACTGAGGCTGGTTCATTTTCATTTGTGTGTAGTATCCTGTTGTACAAATGCACCACAACGCATTTTTCCTGTCTACTATTAATGGGCACTGGGCCACTTCCACTGTGGAGCTATTCAGCATAGTGCTGCAATGAATGTTCTCCTGTACATCTTTAGTAAACATATGCACAAATTCCTGTTGTGCCTTTACTTAGAAGTGAGATTGCTGGCTAGGCGTGTATTCAGCTTTAGTAGATGCTGTCTAACAGGCTTTCCAGGAGGTTTCCCTAATGGGTATTTTTATAGTATCATTTTACTCTGTCAATTCAAAGGTATAAAATATATATTACATAGAACTCGGATTATCCATAAAGTGTCATAGGAAGGCCCTCAAGCAAAGCAGCTTCACTATCTTCTCTAGTGACAACAGCTATAGCCCAGAGGGACAAATACATCTTAGAAACCTGGACTTTATAGACGGCCAGTCCAACTTCCTTACAGACCCCTAGACCATTTCAACGCCACCTGTAAAGGGAACTCACTGACCCCCTAAAGCTGATTATTCTACAGCTCAAGTTCTCAGAAATCCCTTTCTCCTCCTTTTGCCTCCCGCAGCCCCGGGTCTGCCCTCTCCATGCCAGTTGCCATGGTTTGAATATGTGTCCCCTCCAAAACTCATGTTGAAGCTTTATCTCCAACATCACATATTGAAAGATGGGGCCTTTAAGGAGATTGGGTTATGAGGGTTTTATGAGTGGATTAATCCATTCATGGATTAACAGATTAACAGGTTAATGGATTAACGGGTTATTGTGGGAATGGGACTGGTGGCTTTCTGAGAAGAGGAAGGGAGACCTGAGCTAGCACACTCAGCTCCCTTACCATGTGATGCCCTCTACCTCCTCAGGACTGCAGAGAGCCCTACTAGCAAGCAGGCCCTCATCAGATACGATCCCTCAACCTTGGACTTCTCAGCCTCCATAATTGTAAGAAATAAATTCCTTTGCCTTATAAATTACCCAAGATCAGGTATTCTGTTATAGGCAACAGAAAATGAACTGAGATATCAGTCTTCTGAGTTTTGACAGTGGTACTACATCCCCCTCTTCCCTGTCCAAGCTGAAAGACACAGACTGTGTCCCACAGGCAACGGGACCTGGCTAGGCTAGAAGGACAAGACCCACTCATGTCCCCAGACCTTGCACTGCCTATGTCTTTGGAGTCCAGAGCTCAAGACAGCTCATCTGCAGCTTGGAGCTTAGGGTTACAGAAAGACCTTTCCCAAGTCCTACAGGTCCTGGTCAAAAGGTCAGGCTATTGTGGGCACAGCTGAGATGCAGGAACAACCTACCTGCTATTCTATGCCTGCCTACAAGTGCCAATTGACACACTTTCTCATCCCATCCCCAAGGTCAGGCTCCACCTTCCTCCTGCACAAGGCCCCCTGAAAGAAAACTTTAGTAGACATTGACCCACTAGCCCTGGCCCCCCGGGTGTGAGCTGGCCCTGAGCCCCCACCCCGGGACACATGCTGCCAGTGGCTCACTTACTGATTCGATAGCCCAAGCCTTCTGCATGAATCCTCTTGGCCATGAATTGTCCTTCAATCAGTGCTCGAACCTCCACATCCCCAGGGAATGCTGCGACCTGTCTCCAGAAAAAGGTGGGCACAGAGTAAGGAACTCTCATTGTCCATTCGTGTGTGTGTGTGTGTGTGTGTGTGTCTGTGTGTCTGAGTGTGTGTGTCTGTGTGTGATCTTTTTTTTTTTTTTTGAGATGGAGTCTCGCTCTGTCGCCCAGGCTGGAGTGCAGTGACCGGATCTCAGCTCACTGCAAGCTCCGCCTCCCGGGCTCACGCCATTCTCCTGCCTCAGCCTCCCGAGTAGCTTGGACTACAGGCGCCCGCCACCTCGCCCAGCTAATTTTTTTTGTATTTTTTAGTAGAGACGGGGTTTCACCGTGTTAGCCAGGATGGTCTTGATCTTGTGACCTCATGATCCGCCCGTCTCGGCCTCCCAAAGTGCTGGGATTACAGGCTTAAGCCACCGCGCCCGGCCCTGTGTGTGATCTTTTTAAACAATAGCCCAGATTTGAAACTCATAGCTGGGCTCTTTAACCACTATCTTTGCCTGTCACACACACTCACACAAACACACTACTGAAGCACACAAGCCCACAGCCTCACATGCATGTCACTTTGAAGAGTCAGAGACATTACAGAATTTAGTCTCAGGCAGCTGAGAGATCAAGTTCTGTCTACCATTCAGCTCTGCAATCTTTAATAAGTTACATTAGTCTTGCTATCATTCTTTTTCTTAACAAAACGGAGATAATAGTGGTGCCTGTTTTTTAGGGTTGTTGCAATGATCAGATTAGACAACAGAGCCTGGAAAATGCAGTACATACTAGATAAGTTACAGCCACGAGCTTACGCTGAGATCCCACCCCTGTGGCATGTCCTTCAAGCTAGCACTGATGGGAATCAAGCCCAGGCTCACCCCTGCTTCTCTGGCACCTGAGAACAATGCTAGAACCTGCTACCATCCCCCTCATGAACAGCTACACTCTAACCTTACCGACCTTCTTCTAGTTCCCAAGCTGCTCCCTCTGCCTGGAAATCTATCCTACTCTTTCCATGGTGAGATCCTGAGTATTTTCAGGTCTCAACCTAAAGGCCACTGCTTTCCCTTGCAGCACTCTGTTCTTCTGCTTCCCAGCCTTAGCACCTGCTGCATTCATGTACGTGCTCATTCACTCATCTACTGTCCCTCTCCCTCCTAAACAGCAGGCTCTGGAGAGCAAGGGCCACCGATGTCTTGTTCTCCTTTGTGTCGCGGGTGCCGGGCACCAATCATACATATCTGTTGGTTGAATGAATGAATGAAGAACACTACTTTCTCCTTGACAAATCTAGGATTGATATGCATGAAAGAGACCAGGCATAACTTCTCCCTCTAATAAAAGAAACCAAACTGATTCTCCATCAGAAGATTGAAATGAACTTCCTACTTTATACAAAGCTTTCCGTTCATAATCCAACATGTAGTGCCATCATCTGCCATTGAATCCAATGCCAACTCGGACAGTTACAGTTTCCAGACAGAGTGTCTTACATAAACCCCCCATTTACTGGGGTCAGAAACATCTCTCAGGTACAACCCAAAATGTGGTGATGACTCTCCAGTGACTATCTAACAGCAATGTCAATTTCGAGCAGCAAGAACCAACTAAATCCTTCCTGGGAAAGGTCACATTGTGGAGGAGAAAGAAAACAGCAGCTTCAGAGCCAGAGAGGACTGGATTTGAGCCCCCTCCACCACCTATGACCTTGTGACTCTGGGCAGATTATTTAGCCTGAGCCTCTGAGTCTCAACCTCTCCATCTAGAAAGAGGAACAATAGTGCCTATTGCTTTGAAAACTAAATGATAGCCGGGCATGGTGGTTCATACCTATAATCCCAGCATTTTGGGAGGGGGCGTATCACTTGAGGTCAGGAGTTCAAGACCAGTCTGGCCAACATGGAGAAACCCCTCTCTACTAAAATTACAAAAATTAGCTGGGCGTGGTGGCTTGGGTCTGTAATCCCAGCTACTCAGGAGGCTGAGGCAGGAGGATCGTTTGAACCCAGGACGCGGGGGTTGCAGTGAGCCAAGATCATCCCACTGCACTCGAGCCTGGGCAACAGAGTGAGACTCCATCTCAAAAAAATTAAAAAAAAAAAAAAGAAAGAAAAGTAAATGAGGAAGGTACAGAAAACCATGAGAACAATGCCTGGCACCAAATGGGCTCAATAAATGTTAGAACCTCCCGGGCTCAGTGGCTTTTTCAACCAGGAGGAAATTAATGATCTCAAGATTCATGGGTTCTTGAAGAGTATGGAACTCGCCAAGGAAATAAGCTCTGTGATACTCAATGATAGTGTTAGCATTTGCTAAATTGGAAGAGAACTCTCAGGTTTTCTGCATTCCTCCCTGAGGGAAAGGACCATGTCCTACAGATTCCCCAGGATCTAGAATGTACCCTGGCACACCACAAGTGTGTATGATATCAATGGATGAGTGAATGAATGAAGTCCCTAAAAGTTACATAATTTCATAGGCAATTATTAAATTTTACACTCACAAATGGAGTCAATGTAACTCCAATACCAACAACACACGTACCTTGTGGTTTTCTGTGTTAAACCTATGACATCCAATAATTTCAGGGGTGATCTCCATTACATCAAAATAAAAACCTGAAATAAAACCAGGAAGAGATCAGCTGTCATTAGTCAAAAAACAAAAGATCGGCTTCTCAACAGACGTAGAACAGGGCAAAATGACCCCATATCCCCGGGTCCCCTGGCTCTCTTTCATCCCCCAGATGAGACCTGCGAATATTCTCAGTTCTTCTCTCCAACAGGATAGAAGGGAACCAGGAAGCCCTGAGCTAGCTTTTCTCGGAGACAACTCTTCCTGCTCTCACTCGGCAGCCTTGAACAGGAAGCAGCTGCCCAGTCAATCCTAAAATACCAACACAGGTTTGACCAAGGGAGGCACAGCCCCTCCCTGCTCAGGCCTTCCGAGACACTGGGCACTTTTCCTTGTGCCTGGGGCAGAGGGCTATGAATGGGGATACACCAGCACAGAGGCTGCCCTCTCTGATGCTGTCACCAGGGGCTTGGTGGGGACAGAAGATGTAGCTATGGCCTGATCTTCTGCTCAGAGCAGAAGCCAAGGACAGCCTTACAGGCCCACCCTCACTCAGAACACAGGGTTCCACACCAGCTTGTAGGATCTGTGGAATAGAAGTGCAGACAGACAGTGCTCCCCTGGACTTCTCCACGGCCCTCCTCTCCCCCAGCTCATGGGGCCCCAGGCCCTGCCCCTCCAGCTGGCAGCTGCTGACCCTTCACAGGCTTGGGCATCACCAACTGGCCTACCCAGGTTTCCACCGTTGCCCATCTCTGTGGACTGCAGTGCCTTAGAGAACTTGCTCCAGGAACGGGACGCGGACTTGTCGCGGATCTTCTCTCTCATGAGGGAGCCATTTTTAAAGCTGCAGAAGAGGGTATAGCTCTGAGGAAGGGAGCCAGTGCTTGCTCACTGGACCCATGAGTTTCAGTAAAGAGACCCAGGCAGAGGAACTGCAGGTCAGGCTGGACCACAACCCCTAGTCAGTGCACAGCAGGCTCTGAAACTTAGGTATCAGAGGCGCTTCCTCAGATTCCAGGCCCCTGAACGTCCCTGGGAGGCACCGGAAATGCCCTTATCTTAGGCTGTTTACACAGGAGGCTGACACAGAGGAGCCCCAGGTAGAGACAGGGAGCTCCGTTTCTGCACATTCTACCATGGGCACAATGAGGCAGGACGGGCTAGAGTAACTAGCCACATTCTCCAACGCTTCTCAGGGCTTAGGAGCTCAGAAACCATTTCCCTCAGGAGCTCTGGACAGGTCTCCAAAAGCCTGTGGTCAGAGCACAGAGCACGTCCCTTCCATGAGAGCTGTTGGGAAGCAGGATGTCCTTTCCGCTATGAGGGTCCACCACATGCTGGACAGGTCACAGCAACAATGTGAGGTAAATGCTCTTGCCCTCCCCATCTCATGAGGAAAGTGTGGCTCAGACATGCCACACTACGGAGTTTGCCCAAGGTCACACAGGATATAGGTGGTGAGGATAGGATTCAAACCCAGGCTTGAGGGACTCAGGGTCTTGGGTTATTCCCCACCCAGCTCTGCTGTCAGCAAGAGTCGGTGAGTCCTTGGGGGTCTCGGCTGCCCAGCAGAGCCAGGGAAAGTGGAGGGAGTTATTCCAGAGCTTAGTGGAATGACTTAGGGTCCTCAAGATGGTGCCACATCTGCCCACACCTCCTCACCCAGGGAATGGTGCCAACCAACACCCAGGCTCACCACAGGAGTGCCATGTAGTGCTGGGAGTCAACTGGGTTGCAGAAGATGTGGCCTTCCAGGGCAGGCATGGGTTCTTGGAGCCAGAGAAACAGGGTGTCACTGGTGCCCAGGCTGACCTGGGGAGAGATGGGCAGAGGCGGGGCGCCTTGGGCTTTGCCCACACACACTGCCCTCTGCCAGCGACGCGCTGTACTCCACCCACCTTAACCCTGTCACTTTACTCATGCTGCAGATCTCAGATGCAAGGCCACTTTCTCAGAGCCACTTCTGACCCTCCCACACCAGATGAGCCAGGATGCAGATTTCATAGATCTTCTGTGCTGATTTAGCTCCCCAGATACAGATTTCATAGATCTTCTGTGCTGATTTCCCACAACTGCATCTAAATAATGGTTTGGGTGATGGCTGGTTCCCCACATGACTTTCCCACTAGAAGTAGGAAGGCCTGGGTTATGTCTTCCTTATTCATCTGGGCTGCTCACAGCCCTTTGGCCCCAGGTCTGACCCTTTGCCACTGCACGCACTAAGACTGGCCACTGTGAAGCAGGCAGGGGTCCTGCCCATCCAGCAAAGAACAACTTTCTGAGAAAGATGTGTGCCCCCATCCCCTCCCTCCACTGCCTTCCAGAACTGGCAGACACTCTGATATACAGGGACCCGGATCCTGGTCCTTCAGGGTCTGGGTCCCAGCAGCATCTCTGCTACTTATCAGAGTGTGGGTGTGAGTGTGGAAACAGAAAGAGCCTATGGGTGTGGGAAGTCACCTTACCGCAATGTCACCTTCCTCCAGTCTCATGCCTGCCAGCGACGCTGAGAATGGGAGGGGAGCTTCTGGTTAGCTGGTGGCCACGTGGGAACCACAAAGCAAACCACAGGGCTCTCCAAGCAGGCGCACAGCCCCACCTCCAACCCCACCCACACCCTAGGGTGGAGGCAGGAGCAGGGGGAGCTGAGCTCTCAGGAGGCCCTAAGAGGAGAAGGTCATAGGGGTCAGGGGTGACGTCTCTGTTAGCAGGGCCTCTGATTTGAGCTGTGAAGTCTCTTCCCTGAAGGGGTCCAAACATCCCTCCACTGTCAGGCACTCCCAGGAGTGCAGAGAATCAAGGAGGCCAAGACAAGACACCAAGGATACACAGCAGAGAAAAACACAGGCAGTAATGGAAAAGAAGGGGGTGAGGTTATGTTCACTGTCTGTGCCCTGCCTTAGACACAAGGCCCACAACAGCAGCCTTTTTTTTTTTTTTTTGAGATATAGAGGTGGGGTATCACTCTGTCACCCAGGCTGGAGTGCAGTGGCATGATTATAGCTCACTGCAGCCTTGAACTCCGTGATGATGCAATCCTCCCAACCTCAGCCTGCCAAGTAGCTAAGACTACAGGTGCACACTACCACACCTGGCTCACAACAGCAATCTTTATCTGCCTTGATTGCTGAAGTGCCCCAGCACTGAAGGAAGGCCTGGCACATAATAGGCACTCACTAAATGCTGAGTGAATGAACATGTGAGTAAAGGTGAAATGGGAGTGAGGAACAGGTGCACTCAAACACTGCCACTGAGGTTCAATCAGCAGCGTGTGTGTCAGAAGCCTTGGATCCAGGAATCCCACCTTTGAGAACTTACCGTGTAACAACAAAGAGATGAGACCGAATGTGCACCTCAACATCGTTTGCACTACCCAAACACTGAAGCAACACCACCCTCCATCCATAAGGGACTGGAGAAATAAATGCTTGGACAATTGAGCTCTAGACAACTGTTAAAATGAGAAAGATACGCCCAGGTTGATTAAAATAAACAATGCTTATTTATGAGCACAGAAAGAAGACTGAAAGGACAGAAAGTAACCATTCTAATTAGGGTTAAAATTAACCTTTCTAGTTAGAGTTAAATGTAACCCTAACCTGGTGGATCATTAGAAAAATACTTTTCCTGGGGTGGGGCTGAGGGGTAGTAGTTAGGGTGTTGTTTAGTGTAGCCCACCTGGCCTTCCTTCAGAGATCCGAGGGCCCCTCCAGGAGTGGCTTCAGGACTACCCAGAGGAGAGGAGGAGGAAGAGAAGAGGCTAGGGAAGGAGATGAGGTATCTGGACGAGAAACAAGTCATTGCTGCAGATCAGATGACAGGGCAGAGACTTAAAACCATGTCCTAGAGGAAGGGTTGGAGGAATTGAGTATTCATCTTGGAACAGAAAAGACAGGTTAGGAATGGGGTGGGCAAGACTGCCTTCCTTAATCATTGAGCAGTTTTCATCCAGAGAGAGAAGAATGACCAGCTCCTGAGGGCAGAGTCGGAGCTAAGATGGGGCAGGTACAAGGAGTCAGATCGCAGGGTGGGGGTGGTGGGGAACGACCACAGAAGGCTTCACCAAGAGGCTGGACTGGAATTCTCAAAAGTCCACCATGGACCCAGTCAGGCTCATCGGACAGTGAAACTCCCCGAGATACTCACCTGGGTTGTCCCCAGTGAAGGCCACCACTTTGCATCCTGGAGGAAATCCATAGCGCTGGATGTAATAGGAAGAAATGGCTCCCTGAGGGACGGGGATAAAGCAAAGGTGCTCTGTTGAGGTAAATCCCGCCTGCTCAGCACAGCCACCCGCCCTTCAGGCCACGAAAATACTACAGGCTCCAGGTCACCAAAGCTGAAGGAATGTTTTGCAGAGCCTGGAATCACACCACTCCCTGTCACAAACTGGGCGTGTCCCTCCTGTTCACAAATCGCCAGAGAAGTCCAGTGCAGGTTTAGAACCACGAGCATGAGGTCATCTCAAAAACTGCTGATCCTGAGATTTCAGGTAGAGAGAACAAACCAACCCCTAACTTGTGCTTGCTTTATAAGCTCCAAATTCTTGATATAGCATTAAAAAAAAAAAAACAAAGGTAACAGGACGCCAGTAAGCAAACTCATGGGAGCAGATAATGCCTCGCACACTCGCTCTATCACCCCAGCGACTGGATAAACAACAATTGGACGTGAAAGTGCAGAGAACAATGTTCTAAGGAAAGTAATCCAAAAAAGACAGTGTGCAGGGAGGGCTATCTGAGCACTACCTGCAAAAAGAGGGATGATGAAAAACATGGGTCCTGCTTGGTTCCCCCACATGTGACACCTATGTGACAAATGAAAATGCCTTTTCAGAGTCAGTTCTTTCCTGATCCTCAAGCTGCTCATCTGCACAGGCTCCTTCTTGGAGGCAAGTGTTCTCGCATAAGGCAAACAAAGCCTGCTCTGAATTTCACATCCAACTAAAAGCCACGTGTGGATTATCAGTCCTGATGGCTTGGCTGTTTTCTGTCTGCCCTTTCTCTGCCTTTCTGACCAGCGTCAGTCTGTCTGGGTTCTGCACTGTTGGCTTCCACAGGGCCACATGGCTCTTCCTTCAGCTCCGTGCACTGGCCTCATGGCGTACTTTAGATGTTGATGGTTTGGCTTTGATGTTCTGCCTCATGGTGGCAGAGGCTGTTTTCAGCATGTCAATGTGAATCATACAGGTGTGTGCAGTGGTTCAAACCTGTGATCCCAGCACTTTGGGAGACTGAGGCAGGAGAATTGCCCAATCTGAGCAACATAGTGAGACTCTGTCACTACCCAAATAAAAAAATATATTAGCTGTGCATGGTGGTGCACACCTGTGGTCCTAGCTACTCAGGAAGCTGAGGCAGGGGGATCACTTGAGCCCGGGAGTTCATGGCTGCAGTGAGCTATGATCATGCCACTGCACTCCAACTCGGGTGACAAGGTGAGACTCTGTCTCTGAAAAGAAAACAAAAGTGCTTCTGTGGCTGAGACTCCCAATGAGAAGTCCTCACAGCAGCCCCTCCTCCACATGGCCCAAGACTCCCAGTTACACGACTCCCTCCAGGCCTCAGAGTGCCCTTGTCCCTTGTTCACACCAACATTCTCTCCCACCCAGAGTTCCTTCTGGTTGTTCTGGCTCTGTAGTAAGCATTTCCCACCAAAGGGCCCCAGAGGCAGGACCCAGATCTCTCTCTCTCTCTACTCCATTGTGCCCACAGGACAATGGAGAACAGGGCTGGCCAACTAGGACACACCAGCGCATTCACAGCCAGTGTCCACTGCAAACGAGTGGGGCCGCCGGGATGGGTAAATGTTTTTCCCATTACCCATGGGACCAGGCACTATTTTAAGTGCTTTAAACATATTAATTCATCTAATTTGCACAACAGCCCTGTAAGATGAACAACATCATTCCCCTTGTTCCAGATGAGGAAACCGAGACACAAAGTCACAAAGCTGGTAGAACCAGGATTCAGTCCCAGGCTGTCCAGTGCCAGGGCCTGTGCTGTGCCAGCTCCGCTGGTATTTCTTTCTGTTTTCCCCAAGGCTGCCTCCTTCAAGCTTCATCAGCAGTCCCTAGAATTTCAGCACTCTGTGCATTTTTTCTTTAGCTATGCAATCACCTGCCATTTTTATCCCTATTCTAATAAATTCCTAGTGGAATTTTCCAAAGTCCTGCCGACCATAAGGCATGTACCTGAGCACCTACTACGTGCAAGGCACTGATCCAGACACTGACTTACATCTTAGGCTAAACTGAAGACCCTGCATGTGTACGCCTGTGGGTGAATGAACAAGGGAGTGTGCAGCGTGTGTGTGTGTGTGTGTGTGTGTCTGTGTGTATGTGTGTGCGCTACAGTGCTTCCCTGGTAACTGCCAGCTCTTAAATGAGCCACATCGCCAGAAAGGAGACCTACCACAACTGAGCATGATGGTACTGGTGGGCCAAGCTTCTCCTCTAAATGAGGTGCACAGGCACCAAGGCAAGTCTGGGACCAGACTTTATCCTGTATCTGCAACAAATTCATTCCAGAACCTGAGGAAGGAAAGAAACAAACAACAGACACATCTTGAAAACGGACCTTTTGTAAAAATGCACAAATCTGGCAAACAGCAGATAATTCTCTTGACGCAACTTGTACTAGAGCTCTTTCTTCATGGAAGGTATGCATGCTTGTGTTGTTCTGGAACCAGAGAACTAGAGGCCCTAGAGGCCCTAGAGGCCCTTGGAAACACATGGCACCACACCTCCTCCAAATATTCCTCATCAACTCAAACACTACAGTTAGCTTGGAAATCTGCTGCTCAGAGACCTCCCAGGGGGCCTAGAACTAGCAGCAACACACTGACCAGTAACCTATGTCTCTATGTCCCTTAGGTTTCCAGGTCAGCCCCCAGGGATTTCTCAATCTCATCTGACCTTTCAAGGAAAGGTCTCAGAGTCCTCTAAACTTCCTCCTGGTCACTGAGATCAACCTATTAGCTCCTTCCTAGAACATCCTCCTCCCAAGGCTTCCCTGAGGATGGGGAAGGACAGGGAACCCAGAGCTTGCAGGGAGAGACCTCCTCCTCCACTGGGCCAATGTGGAGGCAGACAGAGGTGGGCTGGGATGCTGATGGTGTCACCTGCCCAGGTGAAATTAGGAGGTGCCATCTCAGGTGAGTGAAGGGGAGCAGAGTGGAGGGCCCAGCTGTGGCTGAGGAACATAAACCTCTGGAATGCCCCCCGCAGTAGCTGCTGCGGTTATCAGCCCTGTGGCAGGAGTGCAGAACACGGGTGGACATGCAGGCTACTCCAAGTTGACTGTTCTGCCTGTCTGAGTTCTACGGAGCTAGCTGTAGGGAACCGTTGCCTCCTTCAGATTGTGAGGGAAGCTTAATAGCACTCCTTAGTCACTCTCTCTCCTGAAACCAGAATAAAGCCTGGCACACAACAGCCCTCAAAACCTTCCCATGAACTCCCACGAGGCTCAGAGCATCCCAGGCTCCATTCTGAAGCCACGTCCATGGCTCTGGGCTCCCGCCCTGCATTCTCCACCCCCATTCTGTCCACAGTCTTCTCACTCTTAGGCTCATCCAAGAGTTCCTGCAGCAACCTCTTCCCAGCTTTCCCTCCTCACTGGCATCATCCGCAATTTATTTTTTTTTAGCGTTTTGATTCTAGAAGCTCATAAATCTCATGAGTTCACCAAATGTGAAACAAAAACTTTCATAGCTCCTTGCAGGAGCCAGGCTCCATGACTACCCCTGCTGATCCCACCCTCCTGGTCTTCACCCCTTGTGAGGTTCCCCCTAACATTATACTGGGTCAGCTCTACCTAGTGTGTGACCAGTAAGATGAGACAAAAGTGATGGCACATCACTTCAAGATTAGGGTATAAAAGACTCCTCAGCTTCTGCTTGGCCTCTGTCTCCTCCCTCCCTCTCTGCAATGTCACTAATGGCCCCATAAAGAGGTCCACATGTGAGGAACCACGGCCTCTTGCCTGTAGTCATGTGCATGATGCTGGAAACGGATCCTCTAGCCCCAGTCGACCCTGAAGATGACTTCAGCCCCGGCTGCCAGCCTGACTGCCACCTTGTGGGAGATCCTGAGCCAGTACCTCCCAGCTAAGCTGCCCCCACATTCCTGACTCTCAGACACTAGGTGAGAAAATAAACATGGTGGTCTTCAGTTGGTAAGTGTTGGGGTCATTTGTTAAGTGGCAAAAGATAATGAATACACTTCCTTCCTGGCAATAGATGACAGGGCTACAAGATTGGCACCCACTCAGGGTGGATGGGGCTCCCACTGCCTGCACACCCACATGCCACATGCAGGCTGCCCAGGCACCCACCCCATACCCCGAGGCTCACCATCGCTGTAGTCAATAGGGGAGTAAGAGCCAAGGAACAGGGAAGCAGCAAAGCTACTGACCAAAGAAATTCTCTGTAAAGGAAAGAAACAGTGAGAGGTGCCTCACTTCCACACACCCTGCGCTACTGAATGCTTCTGACACACACACAGCATGAAAAAAAATTGGAGAGGGAAGTGGAAACTTTGAGCAAAAGGCCCAAATAATGGTGGAGACTGTGCATCTCAGATAGGAGCTGCTGGAATACCATGAGTGGACTCCTCGGGAGAGCATTCATTCTCTACAGTTTCTGATGGGCCAGAAAACTGCCAAGGTCAAAAGAGACAAAAGCCAAAAGCCCTATGAGAAAGGGCTTAGGGAAGCTGCCTTTCCATCCAGAATCCACATGCTGGGGAATGTGTGCCCTGATTTCCTTCCTCTATTTCCTTGGCATTTACTTCTGGTCACAAGGGAAGTGGATGTGTGGCCTCAGAACTAACCAGGACACTCTCAGGGCTTCAGGAAAGCTGGCTCCTCAGAAGCCACAGACCCTGAGCAGTAGCCAGAGAAATAAATGATGGATTTTCAATGCCACCCTGAGGGTCTGTACTTCCGCATGAGAATCTTGGGCCTTTGGAACTGTGGAGAGAATGTTATCACCCCCTGACCTCTGTCAGGCCAACTTCATTCCACACACAGAATTTAGGGAGGGTTTTCACCACTCCACCCAAAGCCTACATTAATGGCTAATGCTGCAGAGTAATCTGGAATCTTGAATCATTAAATAATAAACCACATGTTAATTTCTAAGATTAAAAAGGCACTTTGGTTTAACGTGAGCTGATCGTTTCCTTATCGCAAGATGAGAATCACTAGCCAGGCTGTGGGGCTGTTTCTCAGGCAGCAACAAGTGCGGGCTTCAGCAACTGTGGAGCCAGGAATGAACCTGGGTTCCTGTGACAGAGGCTCTGGCTGAAGGGCCGCAGCTGGGGACACAAAGGCCTAGTCCTACACATTTCCAAAGAAAACACTGACTCCACGCCAACCATGTGCCTGGTAGTCCTCCTGTGTTAACCACATAGGAAAGTGAGCAGACACAGCCTGCTCAGGCACCCGGATCTTCTACTCAGGTGCTCTCGGGAACATGTCAGTCCCCAGTGCTCCTACCTGGACCCTCACCCTCACCCTTCTGGTCAGGAGAACCCCTGACTTCTCTTTCCCACATTCCATTCTTCCCCTCCTCTTTGAAAATGTCCTGACAATGAGAAAAAAGCAAATCGAATGTATCATTTGTTAATGTCTGCTTATCAATGTTTTCAGTCACTGCACATAAGATGTATCTATTCTAACGTATTATGAAAAGAATTCAACTGTGACTTTCAAATAGGAACATTTAACCAACCTCCGTATGTGAGTAGGCCTCGGGGTTCTGCTGGTAAATTTTTGCAATTTGGTTTCCTGTAAAACGCTGGAAAAGAAATATAAATTCTTAGGAAACCAAATCCTACACAGAATGAATAATCACCTCCATAAAGTGAGTTTAACGTAGCAAGCGCTGTATAGGAGTAGGTATCATGAAAGCTTTTAAAAGTAAGCCCCAACCGGCTATGGTACTGTGTGCTTGTAATCCCAACTACTTAAGAGGCTGAAGCGGGAGGAGCTCTGGAGCCCAGGAGTCCAGCCTGGGCAACACAGTGAGACCCCATCTCTAATAAATAAATATTTTTAAAATCAGCATTAAATCTGTTTGATATCTACTGAACAATGTGATTTTGGCCTTTAAATCCTTAAAATGTCCTTAGTAATCAAATATTCAGGCAGTAAACAATGGCTCTGCACCCACAGGATACAGAAGTGAGTAACTTTCGGGCCTTCCTGGAGGGGCTCTCCCACATCAGGACTGGACAACACTGAGTGAATAACCCTTGCCCTTCACACAGCATGGTGACTGTTCTGACCAAGGCACCAGAGGGGGGACTGGGGTATTTTCCCCATCCACATATTGTTATTTCAGGTAGCCCAAGTAGGGTTGGCCCTATCCCCAAAACTTCTACTTGGGTCATAAGACCCAAACTGGCCTAATCACAATCACCCCTGGGGACATTGCTGAACCAGTGGAACAGAGACATTCTTTTTTTTTTTTTTAACTTTGCCAGGCACTGCACTAAGTGCCTTACATGCACTGGCTTCTTTCAACTTCAAACCTACCCAAAACACAAGTCCTGTTGTAATCCCCAGGTTACAGACAATAAGAGGAGGAGCCCTCCTCACCCCCAAGCACAGCACCTCCATGTCAGGAGCACAGCCATGTGCACACCCAGCCTGGCCTGGGAACACACAGGACGGCAGGTGGCCTGGATCAGGACCCAGGGGCCACAGTGCCTGTTCCTGGCTCTGCAGGGCCAACACCTCCACCACCTCATGTGATCCCCACAGAGGCAGGTCACCCACTATGCCTCCAGAGCCTGCAACCCGACCACCACTTGCACCCCCTCCATCCTCAGCCTACCTCGTAGGCACGGGACCCCGTGAGGCAGCTGAGAGCCTGAGCCCCGCCCACGGCAGCCTCCAGCTGGCGGCACTGGGCTGTGGTACTGGAGTCCATCCACACCGGGCAGTCGCTGATGGAGAAACAGTCCTGGGAAGGAGGGCAAAGGCACAGGCTTAAGCTCCATCCGCTGACTTGGAGAGCTGCCCCAGGGCTGGCAGTCACACTGCCTATCACGGCAGTCGTGATGTTTCTTCCCAAGTGATCTTGGTTGGAGACACATGGGATAGCCCTTTGTGCTGTAAGCTAGAACTGGCCCAATGGGGTCTCTCCCCAAAAGCCTGAGGTTGAAAGCTCTTCTGGTGAGGGTGTCTGAGCATAGCTGCAACACTGAGATGAGCAGGCTTCAGGACCCACAGGACTTGGGACTCTACAGAAGTTTCTCACACTCACACAATGTAGTCACAGCTACCTGCAGCTGCTGGTGTAGCGGGAGGTCTGGTGATAGGCTTGTCAGTGCCTGCTGGGCTCCAGTCTTCCAGTATATACTTCCGTGTTGCTGTTGGGAAACCCAAGCACACGTTCACATGACCACACACCGGTGTCACAGCCTCCTGGAGACAGAGAAAGACCCCAGACCACATGCCAAAGAACTGGGCTCCACACCCGCCCCTGCCACTTAGTCACAGAGCTCATCACCCTCCTGAGATTTGGTTTCCATTTCAAGAAAATGGGGAGGAACTCTGCCCCGTCTACCCTACAACTTATAGAAAAGGTTCAAGAACGAATTATTGGTCTGGATTTTGATGCCTTTTGTAAAACTGCATTTAAAGACATTGCTTGTAATATTACCTGAAATTCATTTATTTATTCACTCACCCCATTCATTAATTAATTCATTCATTCAACGAACATTTATTAAGCACATAGATCATGCCAGGCTTGGGACAGATGAATAGGATACTATCGTCCCTGTTCTTCAGGCTATTGGAGTTGAGTCAGGGAAAAGGACACAAGTATACAATTACAAAACCCTATGGAGCTGCAGTGACAGGGCCATGCGAACAGAGGCACCTGACCAACTCGGGTACAGATGGGTGGAAGTGGTCGTGAGTATCAGGAAATGGTCCTAGTGTGTGTTGCATGCAGAGAATCTGCAGGTGAGGGGCACCAGGCAGGTCCCGGGAAGGGTGGCATTCTAAGCAGTGGGCCTGAGGCTGGGTTGCGGGTACATGATGGGCTGAAGAGAAAGGAGACAGCCTGAGCACTGAGTGCCTGAAACCATACTCAGGAGGCTGGGGTTTATCTTGGAGGTAGTGGGAACCCTGGATTACTAGGGGGAGTGATGTGGACAGGGCTGAATGTATGAAGGGCTTGTGGGAGTCATGGGGAAGGTAGGCTGGAGGCAGGGAGGCTGCGGTAGAGACCTGGAGAAGAATGACAAGCAAGTAGTGCTGGAGAAGACATGGTAGAGTCAAGAGTCACAGATAAATCAGTGGGATGTGAGGACCCTTGGATGTGGGGTGGGAAGGTGGAGGAGTCAGGGATGACAATTGAGTTGTGCCCTGGGTGGATGGGGAGAATTCCCTGAGAAAGAGAACCCAGAAAGGAGGAGCTCTGAAGGGAGACAGAACTCAGTCTGGGACATGCTAAGTTTGAGGCATTTGTGGGATATTCAGTCATGGGGGTCAGGGAATATCTAGGAGGGAAATGGGTGTCCAGGCCTGGGATTCGGGAGAGAGAAGTAGACAAGATCACCCAGGGAACCTCTGTTGTGTTTAACAAGAACCAAAACAATAAATTCCTGTTAGGTCATGGAGGAAGAAGCATCTTCAGAAAAATTAGTTACATCCTAGTAAGGATTTGAAAATATGGTAATCCAGCATGGAGAAAAGTGATCCCAGCACCACCAAGGGACTGGATGAGATGGACTTGGGTCCTGACTCCTACTCCCAGAACAGTGTGATCTTGGGTAAGTGACATCACCTCTCTGTGCCTCATGGAAATATTAATAATCACAGCAGAAGCCCAAGCTTTAATAATGCTTACTGCGTATTAATAGGAGGCACTGTGCTATGTACTTATACTCATAATGACCCTATGACAGATGAGAATACAGGGGCACCAGAAAGCCAGATGACGCATCCTAGCTCACTGCTTGTGAATGGTAGAGCCAGGGATCAAACCCAGACAGGATGCCTGAGTGTGTACCAAGCACTCCACAGCACCACCCTGTAGAATTGTAAGGATTAAGTTGGATGGCATCTGGAAAGGCCTCAGAATTGTATCTGGCATGCACTAAGTGTTCAGTCAATGTCCTTTGATATCATTATTAATACTCTTCCTTCTACTGAAACAACTATCATTATTAGGATCATTTTTGACTTTGCTTTTACTTTCAGGAAATAGAAAAGCAATTGTGGTGCCCCCAAGCAGTCATAATAAATTCATGTCAATTGCTTCCTCCATCCCCTTTAGAGGACCTCTACTCAATTCTCTCACCAAGAGTCCTATTTTATATAACACTTACTCCTAAGAACTGTCTCAGATCCTTTTGCAATGAGACAAGTTATACAGTCTCCAAAGTAAAATAGTTGTAGGGATTTTTATTCACGGTGAAATGTGTGCAATGCCTGTCAAGAATGAGCTGCTCCCCATCCAAGGGGAGCCATCTCTTCAACACCAGCACCACTGCCCAGGACAGTTACCCTCACATGGCAGACAGAGTCTGCTGCAAACGAACCTGGCCTGCCCCGGACAAGGCTAGGACTTGAGAGAAGTCAAAGCCTGAAGCCTTCATCTTTTCCAAGATGATATCCAGTGCCTGAGAAGAAAAACAGAACCCACCATGACTGCACAGAACCACTGAATCAGACACGCAAGCCTCAGAATTGAAACACAAGTGCCTGCCATTACAGCAGAGGACTCTGGGCAGATGATGAAAAAACTCATGACTTGGGATTTGTAAGCACTAGAGTACAGTATTTAAACAAGTAGGCATCAATCAAATAAAAAGGTCAACTATCCTAAAAATATTTTAAATAAATGGAATCATAAACCACCAATGCTCAAATTTTACTGCCCCTCCTTTTTTTTTTTTTTCAAGACAGGGTCTTGCTCTGGTTCCCAGACTGAAATGGAGTGGTGCAATCTTAGCTCACCGCAGCCTCAACCTCTCAGGCCCAAGTGATCCTTCCATCTCAGCCTCCCAAGTGGCTGGAACTACATGTGCATGCCATCACCTCACACCAGTAATCCCAGCACTTTTGGAGGCCAAGGCAGAAGGATCACTTGAGCTCAGGAGTTCAAGACCAGTGTGGGCAACATAATGAGATCCCATCTCTACAAAAAAATGAAAAATTTAGCTGGGTGTGGTGGCATGAGCCTGTAATCCCAGCTACTCAGGAGGCTGAGGAGGGAGGATACTTGAGCCCAGGAGATTGAGGCTATAGTGAGCCATGATCACACCACTGCACTCCAGTCTGGGCAACACAGTGAGACCTTGTCTCAAAAGCAAACAAAGTAAGGCAGCCAACTTTTGGCTTCTTTTATTTGCATTTTCAAGCCACTATACTAGTGATCTGACTTTACTGCAACAGGGAAGTGAAGAGCAAAGTAGAGAGCTCCCATGAGAGTGAAGCATCAGGCCCAGACTCCCTGTATCCAGGAGCCAGAGGCTGGAGGGAGTGGATAGAGATGATGGCCACCTGTTCCAGGCCCCTATTCCAGCCTCTACTGTCTGGTTGGACTCTCCTTTCTAGCAAAACCCAATGAGTGGGATGGATGGTGGTGCCCAGTAGAACTTGGCACCATCCTCCTAAGATTTCACAGCAGGAATTAGAGATTCTCTCTGACCTGTGTTTTCCTGAAGGCAGAGAAGACTCTCTCACTTTTGCCTGACTCCACCACCCCCAACCTTTGCTTGGAGGGCTCCTTTCAGCCCTGGCTATGGATGCCATCTCTATCTGTGCCCATCAAACCTCAGGCAGGGAGTGGGGCACAGCTGGAACAGGGACTGGCAGAGCTAGGATCAAGTTTGGTCCTGGAGGCTGTGTCAGATCAGAAATCACCCTGGCCCCACCCCCAAGCGTGGCTCTCACCCACTACTCACCTCCCCAGGTGAAGACCTTGGCCTATGAGATGCCCTCGACATCATCACTGGGACCTCCTGACACTGACCATTGCCTCTAACCCCTGACCCTCCCACTCTGCCCCTTGGTCTGGCTCAGCTCCCTCTGAAGTACATTCTAGCCAGTTTGTCTGGATAAAAATCCATCCTTTACCCCAATTCTCCAGTGTATGAATCAGGGTTACACCAATAAAAAAGAAATCATACTAGTTATTTTTAACAAAAAGAATTTAATATAGGGAACTGGTTAGATAGGTATTGGAGGACTGAAAAAAGCCTTTGGAAGACACACAGTTGGCCTCCAGTTTCAGGGACTTGGGGACCCTGTAGCATATGATGAGGTAGCCCCTGGTGCTACCATACCTCTCTGTGCTTTCCACATCCCTGCTCCTGTGGCCCCCTAGGTCACCAGATCCTGCTACAGGCATTCTCCTTTCCTGTTGATCCTCAGAGGCAGGCCTGGCTTGGGACTGATATGAGTCTGACTGGCCAGGCCATAACTTGCCATTCTGAATGCTTAGGGAGCTAAGGGATCCTGGAGGCTGAGCACGAAGACCCTGAGGGTTATGTTTGTATTTCTTTTTTTCTTTTTCTTTTTTTTTGAGATGGAGTTTCACTCTTGTTATCCAGGCTGGAGTGCAATGGTGCAATCTTAGCTCACTGCAACTTCCACCTCCCAGGTTCCAGTGATTCTCCTGCCTCAGCCTCCTGAGTAGCTGGGATTACAGACATGTGCCACCATGCCCGGCTTTTGTATTTTTAGTAGAGACGGGGTTTCACCATGTTGGCCAGGCTGGTCTCAAACTCCTGACTTCAGGTGATCCACCTGCCTCGGCCTCCCAAAGTGCTGGGATTATAGGCGTGAGCCTCCACACCCAACCTATGTTTGTATTTCATGGTACAAGGGAGGCCACAGGGCCTGACTGCAGATGTTTGGAAAAGATTTGCTCTGTGGTATTTTAAAGATGGTTAATGGCAGGACTTGCCATCTACTGTGGCTCCAGCACCTGGAAGTTCTGAGCCTGGGAGTGTTGACACCAGCTGAGGCTGAGCCTGGTCCCAGGAGCCATGCCAACTCCACTTTCCCATGAGGACCTGGTCTCAACAGATGCTCTCATTGGCTGCCACCTTTGGACTTCCTAGCAAATCAACGAGTCTGCCAGTGAGACAGGCTGGGGACAGAAGGAGAACAGGAATCCCTGTGCTTACCTGGACCCACATTAGCACTGGAGAAGTGACCGTCAGCCCATCCTTGTGCACATGAACACCGCCCTGAGTCCTGCAAGAACAACAGAGAATCAGGCCAGAGCCTCAGGGCAGGCAGACTGTTGCAAAGCCAGGAGAAACCCTGTGATAGATGACTCTGGAAATGTCCAGATGAAGGAGAACCTTCCCCAACCCCAAGTGGGAACTGTTGATTGAACAGGCACAAGGGCTGCAAAGATGGAAAGAAAAGACAGGCAAATCGCCCAGAGTGGCCCAGAGGTGGCAATTCTCAGAAAGCACCTTCTAAAGAAACCTAGATAAGAAAGGCTCACCCTGGGGGAGTGCAGGGTTGGATTATAAAATCCCTTTCAAGCCCCATATGTTTGGAGAGGTAGAAGAGGGGCAGCTACCCAGAGATGCTGCCTTGGAGGAAAGAGTGTCTCTACTATCACAACAGACCAGGAAGTCCTTGGACGACAGGCTTTGGAAGTTTGACTGGAACCCTCTCCCCACCCTCCTCACTCCTAGAAGATTCTAGTGCAAAGAGCTGATCTGATAAAATCCAACCCTTTTAACTATGTGTTTAAAAAGAGAAAACCAGGCTCAGAATCCACACCAAGATTCTATTAGATAACCATGTGATCTAGCCATTCAATTCCTAAGTATCCAGCCAAGAGAAATGAAAGTTTAAGTCCATAGAAAGATTTGTACACAAATATTCATAGCAGACTTATTTGTAATAATTAACTGGAGTCAATCCAGTGTCCCTAAACAAGTGAACAGATAAATTGTGGTGCATATATGTGATATCATACTACAGAGCAAGAAAAAATAAGAACTATTGATATGTACACAATTATAACTTATATAGGAATAGACTAGAAGGTGTAAATTCATCTATACTGAGAAAAGGAGATCAGTGGTTGTCTAAATCTAGTGGGTTCTAGGAACAGGCCCTAAGCCTGTCATAAAAAGGCCTTAAAGAAACTGGCCACAAACAGGAGTTCTGCAGCAATGTGACATGCTCATGATGGCTATGACACTCATGCTAGAGGTTGCTGGTTTACTGAAATAAGGGCAAGGAACACCTGGCCCACCCAGGGCGGAAAACTGCTCAAGGCGTTCCTAAACCACAAACGATGGCATGAGCGATCTGTGTCTTAAGGACATGTTCCTGCTGCAGATAATCAGCCAGAGCCTGTTTCTCTGCTCCTCACTAAGAATGCTTTGTTTCCCATAAGGAATGCTTTTAGCTAATCTATAATCTATAGAAACGATGTTTATCACAAGCTTACTGTCAATAAATATGTGGGTAAAACTCTGTTTGTGGCTCTCAGCTCTCAAGGCTGTTAGCCGATTCCACACTGCACTTTATTTCTGGGTCTTTGTCTTCATTCCTCTAGTGCCACTGGGTTGGGGTCTCCACGACCGTGCTGGTCTTGGTAGGTGGCACCCAACATGGGGCTTGAACCCAGGTCGAAGGGTCGCCAGAGCGACGGCTAGAGAACATGGAACTATGCTGGAGGACACCCAAGTACTCTTAAGCAATCCCCATGGTAAGTAAGAAGGGGAGCTCAGAAGCATCAGGGTAACAATGGGACAAGGGTCGAGCAGGCACAAGGCTTATTTGAGTCTGCTTCGGCAGCTCCTCAGAAAACAGGGAGTGAAGGTTAGCACTAGCCAACTTATGCAGCTTTTTAGTGCGGTAGAGAAATATTGTCCCTGGTTTCTGGACCAAGGGACTATGAATGTAGAGGTCTGGGAAAAGGTAGGCAGCACACTGAAAAAGGCATATAATGATGGTGCTGAGGATATTCCTATAACTGTCTGGTCAGTGTGGGCTCTGGTTCGTTCCACCTTGCAGCCTTTCCACACAGATGATGAGGAGGAGGAATCAGAGGAAGAAGAAGAGTATAACGAAGTAACAGAAGAGATGACAAAGCAGGTTCGTTTGCCAGCTAAAGTGGCAAAGGAGGGAGAGGTTTGTCCCTACCCCTCTCCACCCCCTCATTATTTTGAAGAAAAAGAGTGGCCTGACCCTCCAGATCTTTCTTTTCTGGAGGACACTGGGTGAAAAGTTGTTGTCCCAGTGACTGTCCAAGCCGTGCCTCGAGTGACCGCTCTCAGGCAGGAATTCAGCAAGCTAGATGAGAGGGTTATATGGATGCTTGGTAGTTCCCTGTTAGATTACACCCAGATGATCAACAGGAGAATATTATGGCTATATTTGAGCCTTTTTCTTTGAAATTACTCAAAGAATTTAAACAAGCTATTAATCAATATGGACCAGGTTCTCCTTTTGTAATGGGACTGTTAAAGAATGTTGCTGTCTCCAGTCGGATGATTTCTACTGACTGGGACGCTCTTACTTGAGCTTGTCTGACTGCTGCTCAGTTCTTAAAATTTAAAACTTGGTGGGCAGATGAAACTTCCGTCCAGGCTGCTCACAATGCCCAGGCCCAACCTCAAGTTAATATAACTACAGACCAAGTTTGGGGGTCAGCGGCTGGGCTGGTTTAGGTGCACAAGTGGTCATGCATGATGATGCTATAGAGCAGCTTAGAGGAGTGTGCATTAGAGCTTGGGAAAAAAATCACTTCAGGAGGAAAACAATATCCTTCCTTTAGTGCTGTCAAACAGAGACTGAAAGAACCTTATGCAGATTTTACAGCTTAGTTACAGGAATCTCTTAAAAAGGTGATTGCGGATTCTGCTGCTCAGGATACAGTGTTGCAGTTATTAGTTTTCGACAATGCCAATCCTGAGTGCCAAGCCACTCTGTGACCTATTAGAGGAAAAGCACATTTGGTTGAGTATATTAAAGCTTGTGACAGTATCGGAGGTAATCTGCATAAAGCTATTCTGCTAGCCCAGGCAATTGCAGGACTGACAGTAGGTAAAGGAAATACTTCGTTTCCTGGAGCTTGTTTTAACTGTGGGAAACACAGTCATACTAAAAAAGAAGTTCGAAAAAATCAGTAAGTCAGGCTGCCAGTTGGGGGTAAAAAGAAAACTGCTGAGCCTGGAATATGTCCAAAATGCAAAAAAGGAAAACACTGGGCTAATCAGTGTCACTCTAAGTTTGATAAAGATGTGAACCCGATTTCGGGAAATGCTATGAGGGGCCTGTCCTGGGCCCCATTCCAAACTGGGGCATTTCAAGCTCTGGCCACTCCCTCACCCCTGTACAACGCCTGTCCCCCACCACAGCAGGTAGTGCCACAGTAGATTTATGCTGCACAAAAGCTGTGAGCCTTTTGCCTGGGGAACTCCCGCAAAAAGGGCCAAAAGGAGTCTGTGGACCCTTGCCAGGGGGGAGAGTAGGATTACTTCTAGGTACAGGTAAAAACAGGAGTCACTGATTCAGATTACAAGGGGGAAATTCAAATTGTTATATCTACTGCTGTTCCCCGGAAAGCAGAGCCAGGAGAGCGTACAGCACAGCTCCTGACTGTGCTATATATGGAAACAGGGAAAGCAGAAACTAAACGAACAGGAGGATTTGGAAGCACAAATAAAAAAGGCAAAGCAGCTTATTGGGTGAATCAAATTACCAATAAGCATCCTACCTGTGAAATACCATTCAAGGAAAAAAATTTAAAGGATTGGTAGATACAGGAGTGGACATTTCAATCATTTCTCTACAGCATTGGCCGTCTGTGTGGCCAATTCAACCTACTCAATTTAACATAATTGAAGTTGGTAAAGCCCCTGAAGTATACCAAAGTAGTTACATTTTGCATTGTGAAGGGCCCGATGGACAACCTGGGACTATTTAACCAGTTACAACTTCTGTACCTATAAATTTATGGGGGAAGATTTATTACAACAATGGGGAGCACAAGTGTTAATTCCAGAACAATTATATAGCCCTCAAGTCAACATATGATGCATGAAATACGGTATGTCCCTGGTATGGGACTAGGAAAAAATTTGCAAGGTTTGAAGGAACTGCTTAAAGTGGAAAGAAACAGTTCCCGCCGAGGCTTAGGATACCATTTTTGATGGCAGCCATTGCTAAGCCTCCAGAACCTATACCTTTAAAATGGTTAACAGATAAGCCAATTTGGATAGAACAATGGCCACTGAGTAAAGAGAAACTGGAGGCTTTAGAGAACTTAGTTACTGAACAATTAGAAAAAGGACACATAGCTCCAACATTTTCTCCCTGGAATTCTCCAGTCTTTGTTATTAAATCAGGTAAATGGAGATTGTTGACAGATCTTAGAGCCATTAATTCAGTTACACAACCTATCGGGGCATTACAGCCAGGACTGCCTTCTCCTGCTATGATTCCAAAAAATTGGCCTTTAATAGTCATAGATTTAAAAGACTGTTTCTTTACTATCCCCTTAGCTGAGCAAGACTGTGAATGGTTTGCATTTACGATTCCTGCGGTCAACAACCTGCAGCCTTGTAAGCATTTTCATTGAAAAGTGTTGCCACAAGGCATGTTAAACAGTCCAACAATTTGTCAGACTTATGTAGGACAAGCAATTGAACCTACTCGTAAATTGTTACATTATTCATTATATAGATGATATTCTTTGTGCTGCCCCCACTCGAGAAATATTACTCCAATGTTATAATCACTTGCAAAACTCGATTTCTCATGCCGGTTTAATTACAGCTCCTGAAAAAATTCAGACTACTACTCCTTACTCCTACTTGGGGACCTTAGTAAATGACACTACTATTGTGCCACAATTGAACCACACATAGGGATCAACTGAAAACGCTGAATGACTTTCAAAAACTACTAGGGGACATTAATCGGATACGGCCTGCTCCAGGCATTCCTACCTATGCCATGAGTAATCTGTTTTCTATACTTAGAGGAGATCCTAGTCTCACTAGCCCTTGGCAATTAACAAAAGAAGCTGAGGCAGAGCTGCAGCTAATCGAAAAGCAAGTCCATAAGTCCCAAATAAATAGAAAAGATCCAGAGAAGACTATAGATTTGCTAATTTTTCCAACTCAGCATTCACCCACTAGTGTTATTGTTCAAGAGCAAGATCTTGTAGAGTGGCTTTCCTTCCACATACTAATTCACAGACTTTGACTCCTTATTTGGATCAAATTGCTACCATAATAGGAAATGGGGGAACTTGGATTGTTAAATTACATGGATATGATCCTGGAAAAGTTATTGTCCCTCTCACAAAGGCACAAATACAGCAAGCTTTTATAAATAGTCTTACTTGGCAAACCCATTTAGCTGACTTTGTGGGTATTCTCGATAATGATTTTCCTAACATGATACTGTTTCAATTTTTGAAACTAACTAATTGGATTCTCCCTAAAATAACTAAATTCAAACCAATTGAGGGTGCTGAGAATGTCTTCACAGATGGGTCTAGTAATGGTAAAGCCTCTTATTCTGGATCGAAAGGTAGTTTTCCAGACGCCCTATACTTCAGCTAAAAAAGCAGAGCTTGTAGCTGTAATTGAGGTATCGACTGCTTTTAATGTGCCTATTAATGTGATTTCTGATTCTTCATATATGGTTCATTCTACACAGTTAGTTGAAAATGCTCAGCTACGATTCCGCACAGATGAGCAACTGATGACTTTATTTACCCAACTGCAAACAGCAGTTAGGAGCAGAATGTACCCTTTTTATATTACTCATATTAGTGCTCATACACCTCTTCCAGGACCTTTAACTACAGGGAATCAAATGGCTGATCGCCTAGTTGCTACTGCAATATCTAATGCTAGACACTTTCACAGTTTAACCCATGTTAATGCCTCTGGTCTCAAACGCAGATACAGCATTACCTGGAAAGAAGTTAAAGCTTTTATCCAGCAATGCCCAACTTGCCAAATGGTGCATTCCTCATCTTTTACAGGAGGAGTTAATCCTCGAGGATTGGAACATAATCCTCTTTGGCAAATGGATGTCACACATGTTCCCTCGTTTGGGAGACTAGCTTATGTTCATGTATGTGTGCACACCTTTTCTCACTTTGTCTGGGCTACATGCCAATCAGGAGAGTCTTCTGCTTGTGTTAAATGTCACCTTTCGCAATGTTTTGCAGTGATGGGCACTCCAGCTTCTATTAAAACAGATGATGCCCCAGGCTACACTAGCCAAGCTCTAGCTACATTTTTTTCTATATGGAATATTAAACACATTATTGGTATCCCATATAATTCTCAAAGACAAGCCATAGTGGAAAGAAATAATCTCTCCCTGAAACAGCAGTTGCAAAAACAGAAAAGGAGAGACAGTGACTATAGGACTTCACATATGCAACTAAATCTAGCATTATTAACTTTAAATTTCTTGAGCCTGCCTAAAGACCAGATGCTATCAGCAGCTGAACAGCATCTACAGAAACCAGCTGCAAAGACAGAAGCAGAACAACTGGTTTGGTGGAGAGATCTGATTTTAAAGAGTTGGGAAATAGGTAAAATAACATGGGGTAGAGGTTATGCTTGTGTTTCTCCAGGCCAAAATCAGCAGCCGATTTGGGTATCATCAAGACACCTGAAACCTTATCATGAGCCAGATGCTGAAGAAGAGATTTTGGGAGTAACCCGAGGACCCCAACAGCTGCAGCCATGTTGAGACAGGCAATCAGGAAGACACCAGTCTCGGCAAGCAACACTTGTCAGGCACAGCCACCCACCTGGGACCAGATCAAGAAGTTGACACAGATGGCGAAAGAAAATCTGAAGAAGGCGGGATGACCAATTACAATGAATAATCTAATGGTAGCTATGATGGCTGTGCTCACCATTGCCATGAGTATTCCCCCAGTAACAGCTGAAACAAAAAACAATTATACTTATTCATCATATATTCCTTTTCCACCACTTCTACAGCCAGCAACATGGTTAGACTCCCCCCCACGATGGAGGTATACACTAATGGTTTTTGGATGCCTGGTTCTACAGATGATAGAGGCCCGTCTCACCCCCAAAAGGAGGGAATAATTATGAATATATTGTTGGGATCTGAGCATCTACCTATTTGCTTGGGAAAAGCCAACAGGTGTTTACCTCCCAGTCATCAATCTTGGCTGGCAATAGTGCCTGAACATAACATCTCTGTGGCACAATTACATATGCTTTCTGGTCTTAGTATTTATCACAGTGATTATGCTCCTGTAACCAAAGTTTACCACCCTCAAAAACCTATCTGTAAAGTAGACTGGACATGGTCAGAAAAAATGAAGGGATTTGCTTGTATTGCAGGGCACGCACAGGTGTTTCGTAATGATTCATATGGAGTCATTATTGATTGGTCCCCTAAAGGGGCACTTACGAGGCTCACCTCTCAATATGTAGGTAATGGTCACCCTGCATCTAAACAAAACTATATCAGATGGTGGACACTATAAAAAGTACAGCGAGAGTTCCTATTATTTGGGCATATGGTGGTGTAGTGACACCTCAACCCCAAATGATATGGTCTGCTGTAGGAGCTAAACATAAGGAGTTGTGGAAAATATTAATGGTACTGCAAAAGATAAAGATTTGGGAAGGGAAATATACTAAGCCAACCCAATATAATCCTAATTACATGTTAGAATTGGCTCACAACGATTCAGTCTGGATATAGAGTTGTGTCCATCATCCTTTCCTGCTTGTAGTGGGTGATTTAATACTTGATCTCCCTAATCATCGTGTGACTTGTCAAGAATGTAGATTGCTTTCTTGTGTGAATTCTTCCTTGTATAATACTGATCATTCAGTTTTAGTGGTAAGAGCCCGAGAAGGAATATGGATACCTGTAAAGCTTTCCCGTCCTTGGGAAGCCTCTCCTTCTGTGCATGTTATTACTGAAATTCTTCAAAAGATTCTGAGATGCTCTCAGCGTTTCATTGCCACTTTAATTTTAATCATTATAGGATTGATTGCTGTCATAGCTACTGCTGCAGCAGCTGGAGTTGCTTTGCATTTCACAGTACAAACAGCAGACTATGTAAATAATTGGCAGAAAAATTCTACTTTGTTGTGGAATTCCCAAGCTAATATAGACCAGAAACTAGCTAATCAGATTAATGATCTCTGACAAACTATTGTATGGTTGGAAGATCGTGTAGTTAGTTTAGAATACAGAATGCAGTTACAATGTGATTAGAATACTTCTGATGTTTGCATTACTCCTCATCTGTATAATGAAACAGAACATGAGTGGGAAAGAGTTAAGAGACATTTAAAGGGTCATACTGGAAATTTATCTTTGGGTATTGCAAAACTGAAGGAACAAGTATTTCAAGCCTCTCAGGCGTATCTGACGCTAATGCCAGGAACTGAAGTGCCTGAAGGATCTGCAGACGGATTAGCAGCTATTAACCCATTACAATGGATCAAGACACTTGGAGGCTCTGTGACTTTAATGATGATTGTGCTTTTAATCTGTGTTGTTCATCTTTGTGTAGTCCGCAGATGTGGATCCCAAATCTTGCGAGAAGTAGCCCACCATGACAAAACTGCCTTTGCCTTTATCACTTTGCAAAAACAAAAAGGGAGACATGCTAGAAACAGGCCCTAAGCCTGTCATAAAAAGGCCTTAAAGAAATTGGCCATAAACAGGAGTTCTGCAGCAATGTGACATGCTCATGATGGCTATGACACTCATGCTGGAGGTTGCTGGTTTACCGAAATAAGGGCAAGGAACACCTGGCCCACCCAGGGTGGAAAACCGCTCAAGGCGTTCCTAAACCACAAACGATGGCGTGAGCGATCTGTGCCTTAAGGACATGTTCCTGCTGCAGATAATCAGCCAGAGTCTGTTTCTCTGCTCCTTGCTAAGAATGCTTTGTTTCCCATAAGGAATGCTTTTAGCTAATCTATAATCTATAGAAATGATGTTTATCACAGGCTTACTGTCAATAAAAATGTGGGTAAAACTCTATTCATGACTCTCAGCTCTCAAGGCTGTTAGCCCCCTGATTCCCACACTGCACTTTATTTCTGGGTCTTTGTCTTTATTCCTCTAGCGCTGGTGGGTTGGGGTCTCCACAACTGAGCTTGTCTCAGTAAGTGGGAAAAAAGGGATCTTTTGGGGGGTGATATAAATATTCTGTATCTTGATTGTGGTGGTAGTTTCACAGCTATAGGTCTATATAGCTGTGAAATACATTTAATTATACATTTTTAATGGATGGCATTTTGTGCATAAATTATACTCAATAATACGGATTTTTTTGGCTGGGTGCGGTGGCTCACGCCTGTAATCCCAGCACTTTGGGAGGCCAAGGCAGGTGGATCACAAGGTCAGGAGATCGAGACCATCCTGGCTAACACTGTGAAACCCCGTCTCTACTAAAAAGACAAAAAAATTAGCCAGGCGTGGTGGTGGGCACCTGTAGTCCCAGCTACTTGGGAGGCTGAGGCGGGAGAATGGCATGAACCCGGGAGGCAGAGCTTGCTTGCAGTAAGCCGAGATGGCGCCACTGCACTCCAACCTGGGTGACAGAGAGAGACTCTGTCTCAATAACAATAATAATAATAATAACAACATGGATTTTTTAAAAAAGATACTACTAGGGAAAAAGAGGAAGAGAGCAAGCAAATTTTACTATAGACAACAAAAGCTCACCAAAAAATGTGGACTTCACAAAACAGATAAAAACTGTAACCAGACATTCTGCCACGTATTTAACAAATTAAAACTGGCATTTCGGCTGGGCGCGGTGGCTCACACCTATAATCCCAGTGTTTTGGGAGGCCAAGGCAGGCAGATCACCTGAAGTCGGGAGTTCAAGACCAACCTGGCCAAAAGGGTGAAACCCTGTCTCTACTAAAAATACAAAAATTAGCCAGACATGATGGAGGGCACCTGTAATCCCAGCTACTTGGGAGACTAAGGCAGGAGAATTGCTTGAACCCAGGAGGTGGAGGATGCAATGAGCTGAGATTGTGCCACTGCACTCCAGCCTGGGCGCGACAGAGCAAGGCTCTGTCTAAAAAAAAAAAGAAAAAAAAGAAAGAAACCACACACACACACAACAAAACTGGCATTTCCAGCTAAGAAAGAAGACCAGAGCTACCCCATGTCCCAAAAGCACCAGACCCAAATGGTTTCACAGAAAAATTATACCAAACCTTTAAATAGCAAATATTTCTAATACTATTTAAATCGTTGTAGAGCGCCCAAAAAGAAGGAAAATTTTCCAGTTATTTTAGTGAAGTAAATATAAAATTGAGGCCAGGCGCGGTGGCTCAAGCCTGTAATCCCAGCACTTTGGGAGGCCGAGACGGGCAGATCACGAGGTCAGAAGATCGAGACCATCCTGGCTAACACGGTGAAATCCCGTCTCTACACTAAAAAAGTACAAAAAACTAGCCAGGCGACGTGGCAGGCGCCTGTAGTCCCCAGCTACTCGGGAAGGCTGAGGCAGGAGAATGGCATAAACTCGGGAGTGGAGCCTTGCAGTGAGCTGAGCTCTCGGCCACTGCCACTCCAGCCCAGCGCGACCAGAGCAAGACTCCGTCTCAAAAAAAAAAAAAAAAAAAAAAAAAAAAAAAAATATATATATAATAGTATTATATATAATAATATAAATTGATAACCAACAAACCTAACCAACACTGCAACAAAGCAACAAACCAGCAAAAGAAAAAAAGTAGGAATATTAGACTTTATCAAAAAGTAAAAACATTGCTTCAAAGGATCATCAAGAAAGTGAAAAGACAACCCATAGAATGGGACAAAAATTTTGAGATCACATATCTGACAAGGGACTTGTATCCAGAATATATATTAAAAAAAAAAAAAAAAAAACTTTTACAACTCAATAATAAAAGAGAAATAACAGTTTTTTTAAAAAGGGCAAAAGATCTTAATAGACATTTCTCTAAAGAAGATATACAAATGGCAAAGATACTCAACATCATTTTCATTAGATAAATGCAAATCAAAAGCTCAGTGAGATAGCATTTCACATCCACTAGGATGGCTGTCATCTGTAATTAAAAAGACAGTCAATAATAAATGTTAAGCAAGGATGTGGAGAAACTGGAGGCATCATCTACCAGTGGTGGGAATGGAAAATGGTGTAGCTACTTTGGAAAATACTTTGGCAATTCTTCAAAACATTGAACACAGAGTTTCCATGTGACCCAGCAATTCCACTTTCAGGTAATATACCCAATAGAAATGAAAATATATGTCCACACAAAAACATATACATTGTATTAGTTTGCTCGGGTTGCTCTAACAAAATACGACAAACTAGATGGTTTAAACAATAGGCATTTATTTTCTCACAGTTCTGGAGGCTAGAAGTCCACAATCAAGGTGCCAGCAAATTCAGTTTCTGGTGAGGGCTCTCTTTCTGGCTTGCAGACAGCCACCTTCTCACAAGGCCTTTCCTCTGTGCATCTGTGCATGAAGTGGGATAGCACTGGGGTTTCTCTTTCTTATAAGGAAACCAGTCCTATCAAATTAGAGCCCCACCCTTACAACCTCATTTAATCTTAATTATCTACCTAAAGGCCTTACCTCCAAATAAACTGTCATGATGAGGGTAGGCTTCCAACAGATGAATTCTGGGGGTCCACAATTCAGTCCATAACATATGTGGATGTTCATAGCAGAATAACTCACAATAGCAAAAAAGCAGAACAATTCAAATGTCCATCAGTTGAGTGGAAAAACAAACTGTGATATATCAGTGCAATGGCATATTACTGAACCACAAAAAGGAATGAAGTACTGACACATGCTATGACGTGGAAGAACTTTGAAAACATTATGCCAAGTATCTGGTTCAAGTTGGTATTTGAAATAAAGAAAAAGCTATGAAAATTTTTTAAAAAGAAAACATTACGTTAAGTAAAAGAAAGCTGTCACATATTATATATATTCACGTCTATGAAATGTCCAGAATCAGCAAATCCAGAGATAGAGAGTGGATTGTGGTTGCCACTACTGGCAGGAGGGGGACTATAGAGTGGATGCTAATTAATACAGGGTTTTCTTTCCAGGTATTGAAAATGTTCTAAGATTACATAGTGGTGATGGTAACATGGTTCTTTGAATATACTAAAACCATCAAATTGTACATTTTAAAAGGGTGAATTTTATGGTATGTGAATTATATTTCAATAGAGCCAGTATTTTCTTCCCTCCCCCCACCCCCTTTTTTTTTGAGACAGAGTCTTGCTCTGTCACCCAGGCTGGAGTGCAGTGGCACTATCTCGGCTCACTACAAACTCCGCCTCCCGGGTTCACGTCATTCTCCTACCTCAGCCTCCCGAGTAGCTGGGACTACAGGCGCCCACCACCATGCCTGGCTAATTTTTTGTATTTTTAGTAGAGACAGGGTTTCACCATGTTAGCCAGGATGGTCTCGATCTCCTGACCTCGTGATCTGCCCGCCTCAGCCTCCCAAAGTGCTGGGATTACAGGCATGAGTGACCAGGCCCAGCCCCAGTATTTTCTTTTTAAAAAAAGATGTGAGGGAAACAATTATGTTAGTTAAGGAAAAACACATTTCTATGGCATGATACAGCTGAAGTTTCTTTCTCACTCACGTAAAGCACAATCGGTAGGTGGTGAGGAACACGAGTGGGGAGTTCTGCTCCATGTAGTCATTCAGGAACCAGGTTGATGGTGGCTCTACCATGTGCCACATGTGCTTCCAAGGTTGCTATGGATACCCACATCAGCCAGAAAATGGGAGAAAAGTCAGAGAAGGAGGTTTTGATGGACTAGGTCTTTTAGAGGCCTGATCACATTTTCTTATATTCCACTGGCTAGAACTCAGCCACATGGTTGAACATAACTACAAGCAAGACAGGAGAGTGCCTAGGAAGAAAGGGAAATGAGTTTGGAAGACAGCTTATAAGCGTCTGCTAGAAACCTCCCTTCCCCACTTACAGTAGTAAAAGGAAAAAATAGTTAGAAATAAATTTAAAAATAAGTATCTACATTGGGTAGTTTTTGCATTGTCACAAACCACTTCAAAACTTAGCGGCTCAAAACCATTAAGCTCACAATTCTACTTGCTATCATTGGATGGGGCTCAGCTGCGCTCACTCACACATCTGCAGTCAGTTAACGGTAGCTAGAAGGCTCTGCTTCATAGGCAGCTAACAGCAGCTAGGGGCTGGCTGACTCTTAGGTAAAGAAGTTGAGGCAACTAGGCCACATATGTCCAGCTCTCCAGCAGGGTAGCCTGAGCTTGTTCATTTGGTGGCTGGGCAGAGTTCCAAGAATGACAGCAGAAGCATGTAAGGCTGCTTGAGGCTTAGGCTTAGAACTGGCACAATGCCACTTCCCCTGTTCTATTGGATAAAGCAAATCAACAGGTAGGGAAACGACTCCTCGATGGGAGGAACTGCGGTCACATTGCAAAGCGTGTGGGTACAGGAACGGGTGGAGTATTGTGGTCATTTTTGCTATCTACCAAAATGAGCAAAATCTGTACGTTATACATATTAAAACACGTGAAGTATTCAAAAGAAGACTTGAACAAATGGAAAGTCATAACATGTGCTTAGACAGGAAGTCTTAATCTCATAAAGTTGTCAATTCTGCCAAGTTAATTTATAAAGATAATATGATCTCAATCAAAAGATCAACAACAGGCTGGGTGCGGTGGCTCAAGCCTGTAATCCCAGCACTTTGGGAGGCCAAGGTGGATGGATCACCTGAGGTCAGGAGTTTGAGACCAGCCTGACCAATTATGGTGAAACCCCGTCTCTACTAAAAACACAAAAGTTAGCCGAGTGTAATGGTATGTGCCTGTAGTCCCAGCTACTCGGAAGGCTGAGACAGGAGAACTGCTTGAATCCGGGAGGTGGAGGTTGTAGTGAGCCGAGATCACACCACTGCACTTCAGCCTGGGCTCCAGAGCAAGACTCCATGCCAAAAAAAAAAAAACAATTTGGCATTCTGGAACCTGAAAAGCTGATTCTGAAGTACATATTGAAAAAGAACAAGAAAGAATAGCCATGGAAACTCTGGAAAAAAGAGAACAATCAGAGGGGACCAACAATTCTAGATATTAAAACATATTACAGGCCGGGCGCCGTGGCTCACGCCTGTAATCCCAGCACTTCAGGAGGTCGAGGCAGGCGGATCACCTGAGGTCAGGAGTTAGAGACCAACCTGGCCAACATGGCAAAACCCCGTCTCTACTAAAAATACAAAAATTAGCCGGGTATGGTGGCGCGTGCCTGTAATCCCAATTACTCAGGAGTCTGAGGCAGAAGAATTGCTTGAACCCAGGAGGCAGAGGTTGCAGTGAGCCGAGATCGTGCCACTGCACTCCAGCCTGGGTGACAGAGTGAGACGCCATCTCAAAAATAAATAAATAAACAAACAAACAACATATTACAGAGCTGGGATAATTGAAACAATGTGTTACTGGCTTATGAAAAGATCTACCAACCCATGGAACAAAAAAAAAGCCTAAAAATGGACCTAAGTGAACACAGAAAGTAGCACATGATAAGGCTCACATCTCAAATCATGGAGATAAAGATGGACTTCTTTTTTTTTTTTTTTGTAATGGATTCTCACTTTTCCCCAGGCTGGAGTGCAGTGGTGTGATCTCAGCTCACTGCAACCTCTGCCTCCCAGGTGCAAATGATTCTCCTGCCTCAGCCTCCCGAGTAGCTGAGACTACAGGCACCCACCACCACGCTCAGCTAATTTTTGTATTTTCAGTACAGACAGGGTTTCACCATGTTGGCCAGGCTGGTCTTGAACTCCTGACCTCAAGTAATCCACCCACCTCAGCCTCTTACAGGTAAAGATGGACTTCTAAAAACCCAGTTGAGGCTAGGTGTGGTGGCTCACGCCTGTAATCTCAGCACTTTAGGAGGCAGAGGTGGGTGGACTGCTTGAGCCCAGGAGTTCGAGACCAGCCTGGGCAACAGAGTGAGACCCCATCTCTACAAAAAAAAATACAAAAAAATTAGCTGGTCATGGTTTCAGCTACTTGGGAGGCTAAGGAGGGAGGACTGCTTGAGCCTGGGAGGCATGGATCGCAGTGAGCTGAATCACACCCCTGCACTCCAGCTTAGGTGACAGAGCCAACTCCTATCTCAAATAAATAAATTAAATTAAATTAAAACATAGTTGGTGTTACAACAACTGAAGAGTCATCTGGGAAAAATTAAAGTTGGATACAAATGTCATACTATGTACCTGGATAAACTCCAAATATTTTTATGTATGAAAGTTGAAATCTTACAAGAAATAGATAAAAACATAGGTGAGTTCCTTCATAATTTTGGAGTGAGAAAGGCCTTTTAAACTATGACTCAATCTAGAAGCAATAAAAGAGACTGGGAAATTCAATGACATAAATATGTGTGTGTGGCAATAATAGCAACAACCCGGCCAGGTGTGGTGGCTCACGCCTGTAATCCCAGCACTTTGGGAGGCCAAGGTGGGCAGATCATGAGGTCAAGAGATCGAGACCATCCCGGCTAACATGGTGAAACCCTGTATCTACTAAAAATATAAAAAATTAGCTGGGCGTGGTGGCGGGCACCTGTAGTCCCAGCTACTCGGGAGGCTAAGTTAGGAGAATGGTATGAACCCGCGAGGCGGAGCTTGCAGTGAGCTGAGATCATGCCACTGCATTCCAGCCTGGGTGACAGAACGAGACTCCATCTCAAAAAAAATAGCAACAATCCATAGTAAGTCAAAAATCAAACAAAATCTGGGAAACATATTTGCAATTCATTTAAAGGAGGGAATGCCTCCAATATATGAAAAGTTCCTAGAAATTATGATAAGAAATGGATAACCAATCCAAGAGATGATAGGAAATAGATAACCAATCCAACAGAAAATGGGCAAAGGACATTAAAACAACTTCACAGAAAAATAAATTCAGGTAGCCCTTCAACGTATGAGAAGATGCTCAACTTCACTCATAAGAGAAATGCAAAGTATATCATTATTCACCTATCATATTGGCAAAGAATCAAAAACTCAATAACCCTCACTCTGCTGGCTAGGCTGTGGGAAAACAGGCCCTGTCATGTGTTAGTGGTAGGATGCAAATAAATATAATCCCTGTGGGAGGCAATCTGGCCACATCTCCTTGAACCAGCAATCCCATTCCCAAAAATTTAACTTACAAATAAATTGGCACACATCTGCAATGACATATGTAATGTAATCTACTATATTATTTTTCATTGCAAATAAGTCAGTGTCCTCCATTAGGAAATGGTACATCTACACAATGGAATACTACACATCTATAAAAAAGAACACATAAGTTTTTATGTACTGACATGTAAACACAGTCACATTATTATGAAGTGAGTAAAGCAAAGTACAGATCAGTGAGTATAGTATGCTTTTTCTTGTATGAAAGGAGGAAAATAAGAATATTCACACCTTCCTATATTTCCATGTAAAAACACTGGAAGGAGCCTGGCGCAGTGGCTCAAGCCTGTAATCCTAGCAATTTGGGAGGCTGAAGTGGGTGGATCACTTGAGTCCAGGAGTTCAAGACCAGCCTAGGCAATATGGTGAAACCCTGTCTCTACCACAAAAGTGCAAAAATTAGCCATGTGTGGTGGCATGCGCCTGTAGTCCCAGCTACACAGGAGGCTGAGGTGGGAGGATCGCTTGAGCCTGGTGGAGGATGCAATGAGCCAAGATCGTACCACTGCACTCCAGCTTGAGGGACAGAGCCACACCTTGTCTTAAAAAAAAAAAAAAACACTGGAAGGATACACAACAAATTAAAGTCATCTGTAGAGAAGAGATGGAGGGGAGAGACGAGCTCACAGGTGGGATTAAGACTTTTCACTGTTACATGGCCGGGTGTGGTGGCTCACGCCTGTAATCCCAGCACTTTGGGAGGCCAAGGTGGGCAGATCACGAGGTCAGGAGATCAAGACCATCCTGGTTAACATGGTGAAACCCTGTCTCTACTAAAAATACAAAAAATTAGCCAGGTGTGGTGGCAGGCGCCTGTAGTCTCAGCTACTCAGGAGGCTGAGGCAGGAGAATGGTGTGAACCCGGGAGGCGGAGCTTGCAGTGAGCCGAGATTGCACCACTGCACTACAGCCTGGGTGACAGAGCGAGACTCTGTCTCAAAAAAAAAGACTTTTCACTGTATACTTTTCATTTGAGTTACATAAACAAGTGCAATCTAATGCCTGTTAACAATATAAAATATTTTGTATTAACATCACCACTTTGGAAGAGAATGTCTTAAGAAATTAAACACATACCTGCCATATAATCCACTGTACTCCTGGTATGTCATTTCCAAGAGAAATGAAACCCTATGTCCATGAAAAGACTTGTATGTGACTCTCATAGCCCTTTGCTTATAACAATAGAAAAAAGAAACAACCCCAATATCCCTCATCAGGTGAAACCAATTGTAGTCTATCCATACAACATCATACAATGAAATACTACTTGGCAATAATAGGAACCAACTATTGACACATGTAGCCACGTGGATGAATCTCAAAACCGTGATGTGAAATTTTAAAGGTTTTAAAAAAGAGTACATAATTATGATTCCATCTACACAAAATTCTAGAAAATACAAACTAGTGATAGAAAACACATCAGCGGTTGCCACTGGGTAGGGGTTTGGGGAAGGAGGCATGGATTGCAAAGAGGCAGGAGGAAATTTTTAGGACATGGAAATACTCATTATCTTATTTTGGTGATAGTTTCATGAAAGAATACAGATGTTAAAGCTTCTAACTGTATACTCCAAATACGTACAGTATTGTACATCAGTTATACCTTAATAAAGTTGTTAAAAAAAAAAACCCCACAGTGTAATTGAGGTGATGGGGAAGGAATGAACTAAATCTATAGGTATCTGGTTTAAAATATCTTGAAAATATAACAGAAAAAAGCAATACCGTATTTTGGTTATGGACATCTTTTTTTAAATGTCCAGTGGAGAGGATTGACTTATTAAATGGAAGAGAGACAGAGGGAGAGGAAATTTTAAATTTTTCAAAGACTAGAAGTCATATAGGGTATGTTCTCAGACCACAATGAAATTAAGCTAGAAATCAATGACAGAAAGCTGGAAAAGCTGCAGATTAAACAACATACTTCCATACTTCTTTTTTTTCTTTTTTTTTTTTTTTTTTTTGAGACAGGGTCTCCCTCTGTTGTCCAGGCTGGAGTGCAGTGGTGTGATCTTGGTTCACTGAAACCTCCACCTCCACAGTTCAAGCAATTCTCCTGCCTCAGCCTCCCAAGTAGCTAGGATTACAGGTGTGCACCACCATACACAGTGCCTGCCACCATGCCTGCCACCATACACAGCTAATTTTTTTGTATTTTTAGTAGAAACAGGGTTTCACCATGTTGACTAGGCTGGTCTCAAACTCCAGACCTTAAGTGATCTGCCTGCTTCAGCCTCCCAAAGTGCTGGGATGACAGGTGTGAGCCACTGCACCCAGCCTAAACAACATTCTTCTAAATAATCTATGAGTCTAAGAAGTCTCAAGAAAACTAAAAAATATTTTGAACCAGAAAAAATGAAACTATAACTTATCAAAATTTATGGGATGCTGCTAAGGCATCCCATAAAAAGCATTTGTGCTTACAGAGAAAATTATAGCATTAAATGCATATATTAGACAAGAAGATCTTAAATCAATCCTCTAAGCTTCCACTTCAGGAAACTAGAGAAAGAAGAGCAATTTAAACCTAAAGCAAGCAGAAGAAACTAAGTAATAAAAATTAGAACACAACTTGAAGAAAACAACGGGAAAATCAACAAAACCAAAAGTTGAACTTTGAAAAGATCAATACAATTGATAAAACTCTAGCCAGGATAACCAAAGAAAAAAAGACAGAAGACATAAATTACAATATCAGAAATGACCAACAGCAAGCTATCATCACTACTGGTCCCATAGATCTCATAAGGAGGATAAAAGAATATTATGAACAACACTATAGCCACACATTTGATGGCTTAGTTAAAAAGACCAATTCCTTGAAACATACCAACTACCGAAAGGCAAACCATGCAAGGCCTGCAATAATAAAAAATGTGAGAAAGCAAGATGGCTTCTAACCTTGGCTTCAATGGGCCGCATTAGCTAGGGGAAAAGAGTTGGTGATGGGTAATGAGAGGCGCACAAAGGGCCAGCTGGGAAGGCTTCAAAGAGGAAGTGTGTCTAAAACAGACAGGGAAGGACACTCTTACCAGGACCTCACAAGGGTGCCTCAGAACCAGCAAGTCCACAGTATTACGGACTGAATTGTGCCCCCTCTGCCCGCAAAACTCATATGCTGAAATCCTAACCCTGAGGGCCTTGGATTGTGATTATTTGGAGATAGGGTCTTTAAAAAGGCAATTAAGTTAAAATGAAGTCATTAGGATGGGCCTTAATCCAGTATGACTCATGTCCTTATAAGAAGATAAGGATACAGATGACACAGACACCAAGCACCCCTCCACCGAGTGACCATCATGTGGAGACACAGCAAGAGAGTGGCCACCTGCAAGCCAAGGAGAGAGGCCCCAGAGGAGACCAATCTTCCCAGCACTTTGATTTTAGACTCCTAACGTCCAGATGTGTGAGAATATAAATTTCCACTCTTTAAGCCACCCAGTCTACAGTACCTTGTTATGGCAGCCCAAGCTGAACTCATGATCTTTCTCTCCAAAACCCATTCTTTCCCACAGTCCGACATCCACCCTGAAGGACAGCTAGAAATCCCACCCTTACACCTCACATTCAATTTTGTAACAAGACCTGTCTATTTTACTACTCAGCTCTCTCCTATCCATCATTTCATACCCGGATGACCTGCAAAAACCTCTTCAGTAGTTCTCCATGTCCATTCCAGGCATGCTCTGAATCCGTTCTCCCAATATCCCCAGAGAGATCTTTTCAAAACACAAATACAACCCTGTCATACCTCACCCATACCCCTACCCCTTATGGCCCTTAGTGGCTGACCACAGCTTTTAGAATAAAGACAAACTCTATACCATGGCCTATGGAGCTGTGCCCAGCCTCCACCTCTCTCTCCCCAGCCTCATTGGCTTTCTTCAGTTGCATGAAGGAACGAACGATGCTCTTTCTTGCCACAGGGCCCTTGCACATGTTGTTCCTTCTTCCTGGAATGCTCTTTCATCACCTGGCCAACTTTCCTTCCATCGCTTGGCTAACTTCACTCACTCTGATCTCTAGCTTAAGCATCACTTCCCTAGAGACCCTCTGGGACTTCCCCTCCCAAGTCTGAGTCACATTCCTTATAATAAGCACTTGGAGAAGTGAGTTCCTTTCCTTCAGAGGCCTTCTCAGAGTTAATAATGAAACACTCTTTTGTAAGAGTCTTTGTTTGATACCAGTCTCCACCACTCAGTGGGAAGCTCTGGGAGAGCAAGGACCATTTCTCTTTTTGGTTCACCATCAAGTCCTAGCACCTGGCACAAAGTAGGTCTCAACTGATGCTTACTGCATGAATGGATGAATGGAATTAGGAAGAAATAGGGGAGATGGCACTCCCAGTATAGGAAAAAAGATACTTGAAAGGTCTGCTGAGACCACCATTCCTGTAGTTTGGCAAAGCCTGAACAGTGCGGTCTGTGAATACAAAAGGTTGTGGGAGAACCCCAAAACCAACACCCACATCACACACGCATGCACATCAGGTACATACCCAAATTCTGGAAGGTCTCTGTCAAAATGCACACTTTCCTCATAGAAGACATTCAACTCTGCATCAACCGCAACAACCTTTACCTGGAAGGCATTTTTAAAAATGAAGTGTAGAATTTTCCTCAGCTTCTACGCTGGTCCAGGTGGTACTAACATCACCAGATGAGGCCCCACACCCTAGGAGCAGTTCAGCCTAGAGACCTCCTTGAAGGCAGGGCTGCCTCACCGTAATCATGGTAACAGAGGACTCATCTGGGTGACACTCAAAGATTTAGTAAAATGAAGAAACTGAGGCTAAGGAGGAATACCCACATGTCTCAAGGAATCTTTGTTCCCCAAACAGCCAAAGCCAAGACCCTCTAGAGGAAGATGTTCACAGATGAGTTGGTTCATGCACCTGACAAGGAGGCAGGAGAAAGTGCCAGAGAGGAAGGAATGGGAAGCAAGGTTTGGAGGCATCTCTGGGGGTCCATGTCTGCAGGGGCCTGAGACCAGGCAAGGCCATGGGCTGTTCTCACAGGCCATGGTTGTGGTCCAGAAACATTAATACCCCACTGAAGCAATATCCAAGCTTGGGAGTGTAACTACTTTCCTGGACACCTGGGGAAACAGGTCTAGCAAGGCAACTCGAGTCATCCAGAGTCCCACAGGACTTTCGCTCCAAGGACTGGCCAGAGGCCTGCCTCCCTTGACCCATTCGAGAAGAGGGGTTTGACTGCAACTGTGTATATAAAAGGTGCCCCTGGTCACCCCATGCGCTATTTGAAGGCAGATTTTGATTTGCTTGCCTGTTTGCAGGGCGTTGGCAGCAGCACATTGCTCCTCTGACCAGCAGTCCTGGGTCCACAGACCAGGCAAGCTGGTGTCAACGAAGGGCGGTCACAGGGTAAAGTCCATTTGTACACTATGCATTTCACTTTTTTTTTTTCTTTTTTGAGACAGGGTCCCGCTCTGTCGCCCAGGCTGGAGAGCGGTGGCGCCATCTTAGCTCACTGCAATCTCCACCTCCTGGGCTCAAGCGATCCATCTCACCCTCCCTAGAAACTGGGACTATAGGTGTGCGTCACCATGCCTGGCTAATTTTTGTATTTTCTGCTAGAGACGGAGGTTTCTCCACATTGCCCAGGCTGGTCTCGAACTCCTGGGCTCAAGCGATCCACCCGCCTCGGCCTCCCAAAGTGCTGGGATTACAGGCAAGAGCCACCAGGCCTGGCCCATTTCAATTTTTAAAAAAAGGTTTCGGGCTATAATTTGCTTCCAGGTCACTGGTTGTGCATGTGCGCAGGGCTACCTGCCTGTTTCCCTGCCTTACAGTAGCTGACTTCCTTCGGGTCCCTGTCACTCGGTGCCCATAACAGCGCACGAACTCACCGAGTCCTCCCGCCCCTCTGGGCACCGGGGGTCCTGCCGAGGGGCGCCCGCAGTTTCCTGGGGTAGCGAGGTCTAGGCGGGGTCGAGGCCGCATCTTGCGAATGGGTGGCATTGGCAGGGCATCTCCGGGCGAGGGCACCGGTGCCCCACGGCCGCGAGCGGGGTAGGGGCGCGGGAGGCCCGGGAAGCCCGAGAGGTAGGCGCGCCCGCGGCCCGGCCCTTGTTTTTCCCGCGTCCGGGTGACAGCCCGCCCCCTACCCACAGCGTAGAGGAGGAGGCAGCCCCGTGGCCCTGAGGCCAGGCGACTGTACCTGCTGCGTGCTGAAGTCCCAGCCCAGGCAGCAGCGGCGAGGGGCGTGCTCCGCCATGACCCTGGCGGGTAAGGCTGTGCGTCCGTCAGTCCGTCCCTCCGCCCCGCGGCGTGACTGCCGCCGCGCTCCAGCGCCCAGAGACGCAGGAGCCCGCCCCTCGCTCCGCCCGGCCGGACTGTGGACCGGAGTCACGAGGCGGCCTTGCGCTCTGGCGCCGCCTGCGGGGCGACGCGAGCCGGCACCGCGTCCTGTGCAATCGACGGTGCCCCCACGCAGCCCGCTTTCCTTCCTAGCGCACCCACTCTGGTCCTCCCCATCTTCATCTTCTCTCTACATAGGCCTTGCCTTGACACAGCCTGGCTTCCCTTAGAGGACGCCTGGGCCAGAGGTTTCAGCTGTAAGCCAGCTTGTCTTTCAGAGGGAACCTGCCTGTCCTTCCGGAGGCCCTATGCCTGCAGTCATCTGTGGCTGTATCTTGGCACTGGAACAGCTGTCCACCCATGAGGGTGACTCAGGGGCCACAGGGAAATGGGCCCTGGGGTTGGAAGCACTGGATCCTGACAAGCCCCGCCCAGATCCAGCAAATCTAAGTGGTTCCCAGTGTGTCACATCCCTCCCGTGTATTTAAACTCAGAGCTCCTGACGCCCCCACGGGGAGACACTCATTCCTGGAGTCAGCTGGTATTGATGGTCTAAATGTGTGCCAGACGTGGTGAAGGGGAATGGGAACCAAAGTCAAACTCACTCCCTTTATTCATGCAGCTGAGGACACCTGTCCCACCAGCTACATTCTCCTCCTCCCTAAGACTGACTGCTTTCCAGAATTGCTCCCCAAACCCAGCATGTGAGAGTCTCCTCCTACGAATTTCCCAGCCCGCCAGTGCCCTTCTCATGCACTTGCAATGGTCTGTCTCCCTTGCTGAACTTGAGCTGCTTGGAGTCTACATGGGATCCTCTTCATTGCTGGAACAAGAAGGGGCCAACTTGTCCTCCAAGACATTCACAGCTTATTGGGGACACAGGCCCTCCAGCAGTCACCACCTGTAACAATAGACAAACACTGAATACTAGCTAGATCGCAAACAATTAGGCAACCTGCTGAGCACATTTAATCCTCACAAAGATGCTGGGAAGTAGGTAATATTATCTCCACTTTTAAAACTTTTTAAATAAAGGTATCTAATCTAATAAAGGTAACTAACTAATCTAATTAAGATTACATTACTGCATTTTAATCTAATCTTAACTGCTTGATGACTTTTTTTTTTTTTTTTTTTGACAGAGTTTCGCTCTTGTCACCCAGGCTGGAGTGCAGTGGCGTGATCTCCGCTCACTGCAACCTCCACCTCCCAGGTTCAAGTGATTCTTCTGCCTCAGCCTCCCATGTAGCTGGGATTATAGGCGCCCACCACCATGCCTAGCTAACTTTTTTTGTTTTTTGAAACAGAGTTTCACTCTTGTTGCCCAGGCTGGAGTGCAATGGCGCAATCTCAGCTCATCGAAAACTCCGCCTCCTGGGTTCAAGTGATTCTCCTGCCTCAGCCTCTCAAGTAGCTGGGATTACAAGAGTGAACCACTGCGTCTGGCTCTAATTTTGAATTTTTAGTAGAGACGGGGTTTCAACATGTTGGTCAGGCTGGTCTCGAACTCCGACCTCATGTGATCCACCTGCCTTGGTCTCCCAAAGTGCTGGGATTACAGGCGTGAGTCACCATGCCTGGCCAATGATTTTTTAAAAATGTATGTATATACCCATATAAACATTGAGATCAAAACAGAACATTTCCACCACTCCAGAAGTTTGCTTCATGATCCTTCCCAATCATTAACTCCCAAGGCAATCACTATTCTGATGTCTGCCGGTATAAACTCACTTTGAACTTTGTATAACTTACCATCTTCGTTTTACAGAGTGAGAAACTGAGGTGTAGAGAAGTTAATTAACATGGCCTAATGAAATTGCCATTGTGAAATTATAACTGAGAGAGTGAAAGAGATCTGACTTAACCAACTCCATCTTGCTTCTAGTCTCCAAGCTGTCATTGTTCATTCCTGGGCATAGGCAGAAATAACTTTGGGAAGAACTTACTTTATAGTTTAAAACAAAGATGATAACAGCATCCCCTTCTTGCCTGTGACTAGACTGCCTTTATAGGGCTAACAAATTAGCTACAAGATTAGAAATTAAGGTTTAGGAGTCATGCAGCTGAAGACTACAAGACTCTGACCATCTCCAAATTGCTCCTGGGGATAACATCACTATTGTGCTCGAGGTATTTTAGAGACCCTGCACTTGATGGATCAGCTGGCCTCACCCAGATCCATAAGCTGGCTCATATGATCTTGTGGCCTCCACCCAGGAGCTGACTCAGTGCAAGAAGATAGCTTGAAATTTCTGAGTTCATTTCCAACCCAACCAATCAGCACTCCCAACTCACTGGCCTCCACCCACCTACCAAATTATCCTTAAAATCTCTGATTCCCAAATACTCTGGGAGACTGATTTGAGTAATAATAAAACTCTGGTCTCCTACACAGCTGGCTCTGTGTGAATTACTCTTTCTCTATTGCAGTCCCCTGTCTTGATAAATTGGCTCCTTCTAGATAGTGGGCAAGGTAAACCTGTTGGGCACTTATACCTCCTTTGCTCAGATTGTTGGACCACTCCTTCCTTTGTACAGAATGAGGTGTTGCCCAATTCTAGAATCACAAATAAAATCCATTTAGTATCTTTAAACTAAATTTGTTGTAATTTTGTCTTTTGACAGGAGATATCAGCTCCCAATAAGAGTGGGTTAGATTGCACAGAAAGGGCTCAGAGTGGACAGATGAACCCCCATATGGAGCTGTGAAGGCTATCAAAGACACAGAAAGAGATCATGAGAGGGGCATAATGGTGGAATTCACTAGACTGAGCTTGTCCAACCTGCAGCCCATGGGCCACATGTGGCCCAGGATGGCTTTGAATGCAGCCCAACACAAATCAGTAAACTTTCTTAAAACATTGAAGATTTTGGGGGGGATTTTTATTGTAGCTCATCAGCCATCATTGGTATATTTTATGTGTGGCTCAGTGTGGCCCAGGAAGTGAAAAGATTGGACACTCCTGCACTAGAACCTTCCTGGGATGTGGGGCTTTTGACAGGGTCACATGCTGCCTAGGAGCCTCTCCCTCAGGCTTAGCAGTAAAGAGGACAGGTCATTGAAACAGCAAGAGCAGGACCACAGACCTTACTTTGTGCTTTTTGGCCTGAGCTGCTTTCACAAATTGCCACAGATTGATGGCGTAAATGACAGGTATTTATTTCCCACAGTTCTGGAGGCTGGGAATTTTGACATCTGGAGGCTGGCAAATTCAGTTTCTGGTGAGGGCTCTTTTCTTGGCTTGTAGACAGCAGCCTTCTTAATGTATACTCACATACAGCCTTATCTCCAAGTGTGCATGTGGGGAAAGGGAAAACTCTCTTATCTTTTCCTCTTCTTAAAATTTAATAATTTCATCATGAGGTCCCCACCCTCCTGACCTAATCTAGATCTAATTACCTCCCAAAGACCCCATCTCCTAATACCATCGCATTGGGGGTTAGGACTTCAGTGAATTTTGGAGAGACACAAACATTCAGCCCATAACAGTTTAAGTACTTATAAAATTCAGCACCGTTTTGAAGATTTATTAATATTCATGTATATATCTAATCCTGTGGTTCCCAAACTGTGCACAAACATGCTCTGGGTAGCTGCAGGGAGCCTATAGAGGTGCTCTGGGATACTTTCCATTTTGGTGGGAAACACAGTGATGCAAAACATCTGTCAGGCATCATGTGAACCACTAACTTGAGGCAGTTCACAGTTCCAGCATTAGACTGCTACATTCCTTTCCATGATATCTTATTTTTGCAAAGCTGTATTTTCAGCAGTTGCAGTGACAAGCAGATACTACATGAAAATCAAGGAGAAACAAAATAAGGGCACAGTGTCCAATCTGACCCCAACATTTGAGAAGCCACACGGTGCTCAACAGGCACACACATCACATCCCCTCAGTAAATAATTCTGGTTATTTAAGAATGAAATATTATTTTTTCCTCCAATGTATGTGTATACATTTCTTCAAAGAGGTACTAGTGTGTTGGTACATAAATACGTATTAAGCTATTTGGACCATCTACTTAATAACAGAACAGAATGGCTAGCCAGAGCTGTTAGCCATTTCTTTTGGCCTAGGAACACTGTGAAGACATTGGTGCATGAAGTGAGAATGTTTGGGAACCCCTGGTCTAGTTGATCATATTCGTTGGTGAGCCAACACCACATTTTATTATCCAGGCCCCCAGTGAGCGACACCTGGGTGGAGTCCATTTCCATGCAAACAGCATTGCATGGAACATCCTCCCCCATGGCCCTATGGACCTGTGTAAGAGAATGTTTCTGGACTTTATGTCTGAGAGTAGGATTTATGTGATGTATGCGTGACTGATTGGACCAGAGAGTGCTGGAGTACTCCTGAGAATGGCTGTGCCAGTCAACGCTCCCGCCTGGAATGCATGAGGCTACCCCATTCCTACCCCATATATTTAGCACTTGGCACTTCCATCCTTCTGATTTTTTGCCAGTTTAATAGATGAGAAGTGATTTCCCTTACTGTTGTAATTTGCATTTTTTTCTCATTATTGATGAATTGGAGCATTTCTTCATATAGACTCATTGGCCACTCAGGATTTCTCATTCAGTGAATCCCGTACTTATCCTTTGCTCATTTCTCAGTTGAGTATTTTTGTCTCTTTCTTGTGGATTTGCAGGAATTTCTGGATGTTTCAAGATGTAAACCCTCTGTTCATTTTAGATGTTGCAACTCTCTTCTCCCAATATGTCATTTATCTGTTAACTTATTCCAACTAACCTTTTGTTGACTGGAAATCTTTAAATTGAATATAATAAAATCCATCAATTTGTTTGCCTTATTGTCCAAGTTATTTGATCTTAAGAAGTGCTTCCCCACCCTCAGTTCACAAAGATATAATCCTATATTTTCTACGAAGACATTAGCCTACATTTTTTTCTATTAACAAGATCTTTGAATTTCACATTATTGAATTTTCTTTGAATCTAGGCATTTTTCAGCTGAATAAATTACCATCATAACAAACCAGTGAAAATGAATTCAAGGATAAGCACTAGGTGTAAGCTTTTCAGAGAAAGAAAAAACTTTTCATTTAGTAAATATAATAATGAAAATGTATCAAACATCAATCCAATTCTTACACACTGGTCTCCAATCAAACATCAGAACACTTCTTTGAGGTTTGTCACCATGTGAAACATGAATTTTTCTCAAAGTAAAACTTTATCTTGGCAAAGATCCTTAAGAAAATATGCTTTCTTCATAAAGATGCATTATTTTCAAATTCCAGTATGCTTTATTCTGTTCTTTATTATACTTTATTCTATTAATTGTAGGCTAGCTGTTTTTAGCTCACACATTCCTAAATCTGCATTCATTAACATCGAAAACTATTGAAACCACTCAGGCTTGCATATATTTTTCAGAATGAGTAATTTTATCTTATTTATTTTTACTTATTGTTTTTGAGACAGAGTCTATTGCCCAGACTGGAGTGCAGTGGTATGATCTTGGCTCACTGCAACCTCCACCTCCCAGGCTCAAGTGATTCTCCTGCCTCAGCCTCCCGAGTAGCTGGGATTACAGGCGCGCACCACTACCACCCAGCTAATTTTTAGTAGAGACGGAGTTTCACCATGTTGGGCAGGCTGGTCTCGAACTCCTGACCTCAAATGATCCACCCACCTCAGCCTCCCAAAGTGCTGGGATTACAGGCATGAGCCACCACGATGGGCCAGAATGAGTAATTTTAAAAGTAAAAAGTTGGCAATATATTAGTAGCTTAAATTTTATCCCTTCTACTTCCAAGTCAAAGATAAAATTACTGAGTTAAAAATAATCAGAGGGCAGGCATGGTGACTCATGCCTGTAATCCCAGCACTTTGGGAGGTATATGTGGGAGGATTGCTTGAACCCAGGAGTTCAAGACCACTCTGGATAACATAGTGAGACCCCACCTCTAAAAAATGAAATAAAAATAAATAAGTAATAAAAATAATCCGAAATTAGGGAATGAATTAGACAAATCAATTATAATTAGATTCACTAATTGATTGTATATATCTGAAATTCTATAACACATACACATATAGAAGATTTCATCTTGTGATACGTTGGAAATGAATATTTCTTCTGTCCTTTCTATACCAGAGGCAGTAAAATTCTTTGTAAGATCAGTGGGATGCTCTTACAAGTGAAAATAAATGTTTCGCACTACAGCCCACAGCAGGTCAAATGTTTGAGGGTGGGGGTAGGTCTGCCTCCAGTTAAATAAGTAACTCATGCAGCTGAGGTTAAAATTTTTTAAAGCTGAGTTTGGGTTTGTATCTGGAGAAAAGTTTAATGGACTTTGATATTTAAGCAAACAGATTCCAAAGAGCTCTTAGGAGAAATGTTTTTATTTTCACCAAAGTGTGAATATATCTGCTGTTAATTTGTTTGTACTCACTTTAGGAGCAAATTTGGTTTAGGAAAATTAGATGTGAATATCTTCCATTTTTTTCGTGGTTTTACTGCATTCACTCCTTGGGATCTGCCCTTCTCCCACTCCATGAGTATTTGAAGGACATAATTCAGCCAAGTACTTCTTTTGTTTTGTTTTTTAAAATAAATTGAAGGTATACAAGTGCAGTTTTGTGACATGAATGTATCGAGTGGTGATTGAGTCTGGGCTTTTAGTGTAATCATTATCTGAAGAGTGTACAGTATCATTAGGTAATTCCTCATCCCTCACCCCCGTCGCACTGTCCCTAAGCCAAGTACTTCTGTATACATGAACGAAAAGTTTGCAAATATAAACTCCAAGTTATCAATAACAATGATCTGTGAGAGTGAGATTGAGAAACTGTTAGTTAGGGGATGACTTTGCATTTTAATGTATTCTGTATTAATGAATTTTTGTGAACTAAAAGAATAAAGAAGAAGAAAATAAACAAATTAATAATAATTGAAGGACTCTCAAGCTGCTTAGAGCATTTAAATCATTCTCTTAAATAATTAATGGCTCAAAGAGGCAATGATAATACAACACTCTAGTTAGAAAGCAGGAAAATGAAAACATTCTTATCAGAACTTTTAAGATATCCTCAAAGATAAATGCATATTCCTGAATGCTTTCATTAAAGAGTGAAAGTAAATTAACCCCATGTAGTGAGTAGAACTGTGTATCCCAAAAAGATGTTCTCAGGTCCTAACTCTCAGTATCTGGGAGTGTGACTTACTTGGAAATAGGGTCTTTGCAAGTGTAATCAAGTTAAGATGATGTCGTACTGGATTGGGGGGCTCCAATCCAGTGACCAGTGTCCTTATAAGAAGAGGAAAATTGGCTGGGCATGGTGGCTCACGCCTGTAACCTTAGCACTTTGGGAGGCCGAGGTGGGTGGATCACCTGAGGTCGTGAGTTCGAGACCAGCTTGACGGACATGGAGAAACCCCACCTCTGCTAAAAATACAAAATTAGCTGGGAGGAGTGGTACATGCCCGTAATCCCAGCTACTTGGGAGGCTGAGGCAGGAGAATCGCTTGAACCTGGGAGGTGGAGGTCGCAGTGAGCTGAGATCCCGTCATTGCACTCCAGCCTGGGCAACAAGAGCGAAACTCCGTCTCAAAAAAAAAAAAAGAAGAAGAAGAAGAGGAAAATGTGGACACAGACACATGGGGGGAAGGCCATGTGAAGGTGAAAGCAGAGACTAGAGTTTTGCATCTGCAAACTAAGGAACCCCAAGAATTGCTGGCAACCACCAGAAGCAGGGAGAGTCAAGGAAGGACTTTACCCAGGATCCTTCAGAGAGCGCATGGCCCTGCTGATGCCTGATTTGGGACTTCTAAACTCCAAAACTGTGAGAGAATCAACTTCCTTTTTAAACCACCTAGTTGGTGGTACTTTTCAAATGGAAGCCCTAGGAAATTAATACACTCCGTAATCCAGAAGGTTAGAACAAACAAAGCCAAGACTGGGCATGATGGCTCATGCCTGTAATCTCAGCACTTTGGGAGGCCAAGGTGGGAGGATTGCTTGAGCCCAGGAGTTTGAGACCAACCTGGGCAACACAGTGAGACCCTGTCTCTACCCAAAATCAAAAATAAACTCGGTGCAGCAGTGTGTGCCAGTAGTCCTAGCTACTTGGGAGGCTGAGGCAGGAGGATTGCTTCAGCCCAGGACGTTGAAGCTGCAGTGAGCTGTGACTGCACCGCTGCACTCCAGCCTGAGACCCTGTATCAAAAAGCGAAGATAAAGAAGAGGAGGAGGAGAAAGAGGAAGAAGAAAATGAGGGGAGGAGGAGGAGAAGAAGGATGAGGAGGAGGAGGAGGAGAGGAAGGATGAGGAGGAGGAGGAGGAATAAAAACAAAAGCAGGAAAGCAGAAAGAAGAAGACAAGAAAGGCAAAAACATGAGAAAACAGTAAAAGCACCAAAATGAAATAATAATAAATAACTACAAGAGCTGATCTTTGAAACCAGAGAAAAAGATATCTAGAAGAAAACAAAAACAAAAATTAAAACAAAAAAACTCATAAAAATAAACCTGTAATGCACAATGTTGAACCCAAGCCCTGACCTAACGGTACTTGGGCCCTTTTACCATGTAGGTCTCTAGAGGAGGCAAAATCAGCTGCTGGGCTTCTGCAGGGCTGCAGAATCCAGTCTAAAGTGACACTGGCCTCAGGTGTCCAGGATACAGGTCACCCAGGCCCTGTCAAGGCTCTGGGAAGTCTGGTAGCTCCACACAGGGCCCTGGATCCAATGCCACATGAGGATGTTTCCTTCAGCTCTTCATCTGGGACATGTTCTGAAGCATCCAGATGTGGAACTTCATAATCCCATCCATGGAAATACAGCACCTTGATGTCTGTAGCTCCTTTGCCTTTGTCTTATCCCTACTTTAGCCCTTTGCTCCCAGATTTTACCATCACTGCCCTACCTCTGAAGCATAGCATCCTCTGCCCCACGCTGTGCCCACCCTTCCACCTCCCCACCCCATTGCATGAGCTTTGAGACCTTATCAAGACCTGTTTAGTGTTTCCTCAACTCACTCCTTTCGGCACTACTTCCTTTTCTAACCAGCCCGTCACTTTAACCACTCTGTTGACATCACACTCAACTCCTGGTGCTTTACAGGCAGTGGAAAAACCCTAACTTGGCATCAACCCAGCCAGGTTTCCCTTTTGAAGCCCACACTACTGGATAATGCTAAAGAAAATTGCACACCCTCCTGGCCTCCAGCCCTACCCAGGGCTTAGGGCTAGTACACTCTGCTCAGCTGCTTCTCCGGTCCCCCACTGCAGCTCTGTCCAGCCTTCACCACAGTCCTCAGGCTCCTGTCCAACATGCTTGCTGGTCATACTCAGCAGAATTGCCTCCTTCTTCTCAGAAAAATGTGGAAGGCATCAAATTCCCCACATCCTCACAACAAACCTATGAGCATCAATACTCACCCACATTTATGCATGCAACAAAAACATTATGGGGCAACCAATTACATGCCGATTTCTGTGCTAAGGCTGGGCTAGAGAGATGAATGGCAGAGTCATTGTTCCTTCCTCAGAGGGGGTGTCAGCAGCTGAGGACAATAGGATGCTATTGAGAGACTTGAGCTGGGGAGTGACTGGTCAGGTCGTGTTTATTTGTTTATAATTGGGAACTTATTTGTTAAAAAACATTTTTTGGCTTTTTTTCCCCAAGGCCGCTTCATGGTTTATGGTGTTCAGATTTGTTTTTGGAAGATCACTCTGGATGGGTGAAGGAGGGGCAGAAACAAGGCAGTGACAGGACTTGTGAAGCTGTTGTGGGTGGGAGGTGATGGTGGTCGGGACCAGGGAGTTCAGTAACAGAGGAAGAGATCAGAACCAAGAGATATATTGGGAGGAAGACTTGACAGGTCTTGGAGATTGAATGCGGAAACATGAAGGAGAGGAAGATGCAAAACTGGGCATCACCCACCTGCCCTCCCACTTGCAGGGATGGAGGGGTCCTCCGGGTTCTGTGTTTCATGGGAGTCATCTCCGCCCACCTTTCTTCATCTCTGCCCACCTTTCTTCATTATTTTCTGTCTCTTTAACAGCTTTATTTAAGTTGAGCTCTTAACATCTCAGTGAAGTTTTGTAAACCTTGCAAGATCTTCACTTTGTGCCTTGAAATATGGGGACCTCTTCTTACACTCCATGCTCTCCTGGAGGTTTCCTAATAAGAGTACTGCTTGGCATTATCCCCAGGTGAAAGACCAGCTCCTTAGTCTGGGCATCAGTTAGGCCTGGACATGAAAAAGGAGTGTTGCCGCCTTAGCTAACATGCTCCAACGAACTTCACAAGCAGTGTGTGAATTCAGACTGAAAACATTCCTGGAGACTAGCTAAGTCTATCATTTATTTTATTTATGTATAGAGTTTTACATATTTTCTGCAGAGACCATCATGTTGTCTGCAATTATAATTATATTTTAACTTCCTGCCTGATGCTTATACTCTATTTCTCTTATTTCTTTTTCTTGTGTTACTCCACCAGCTTCGATGTCAAGTACTTGTGGAACAGAAGTAGTGAGGGAACAGTACCTGGTCTCAAAGGAAATGCTTTCAACATCTTAACATGAAGTATAATCTTTGCTGTTTTAAGTATAATCAATTTTATATAGATGCCCTTTATTAGGTTAAATAAATTATTTCCCATCTTGAGTTTTCTCTAAGACAGGAAAAAATTAATGTATGTTGAATTTTAAATGATAAATTTAAATGTATTAATATGATTAACTATATTACTCTATTTTATAACATTAAACCAATCTTATATTTCAGGAAGAAACTCAATCTGGTCACACGTTTTTTTTTCAAAATGTATTTTTTTTAAGTAAATATTCTGCACATTACCAGGGCTTAGGAATAATTTTTATTTATTTATTTATTTTTTTTTTTTGAGACCGGGTCTCACTGTGTCACCCAGGCTGGAGTGCAGTGACACTATCTTGGCTCACTGCAACCTCCGCCTCTCAGGTTCAAGGGATTCTCCTGCCTCAGCCTCCCAAGTAGCTGGGATTACAGGCATGTGATACCACACCCAGCTAATTTTTGTATTTTTAGTAGAGATGGTGTTTCACCTTGTTGGCCAGGCTGGTCTCGAACTCCTGGCTTCAAGTGATCCACTTGTCTCAGCCTCCCAAAGTACTGAGATTACAGGCATGAGCCACCACACCTAGCCTTGTACTTTTAATAGAGACAGAGTTTTGCTATGTTGGCCAGGCTGTCAAAATGTATTTTTATTTTTTATTTTTTATTTTTATTTTTTTTTATTTTTTTTATT